>NC_047110.1:15416606-15716606 GCF_902500255.1 Thalassophryne amazonica | reverse complement strand
AGATAGTGTAGTTATCTGAAGGCATGATTGCAGACATAAGCGACAGATACAAATACCTGGGTATCCCACAGGCCAATAGGAGTGATGATGAGGAAGCCAGGAGGACACCCACAGCCAGTACCTCCAGAAAGTTAGGCAAGTACTAAGAAGTCAGCTGTGAAAACCATTTCATAACTGTTGGTACCAATGGGCCTACATAGTAGATAATAAGAAACAGTGCCTCCCACTGGTACATCAGTGCAGTGAAGTCCAGACAGAGGGAAGCAGTGCCTGCTGGGTCCTCTTGCATTCTGTATTAGTCTGGTTAGATGTAACACAGCTACAATAAATATGCCGTTTTTTTCCAAATCCTGAATGTTGTATTTACTTTATTATTATTATTATTATTATTGATGTTGTACCATGGCCAAAGGATGGCATGATCATCTTCATCTATGTTATACTTTGTCTTAAGATATGCACGTGTCATGCACGCAGCAGAAGAGGCTCATATAAACCACTTCATTCTCTCTATTGGTTCATCTCAGCCCACGGTGAGCATGCTGTGTACTCACGGATCTGAGAGATGTTCATTAATTATGTTGAAGGTGAACTATGACTTGGGAATAGGCACTTGTGAAAATTTAATCAATCTGCTGAGGTTGGAGTGGCCCAGCTGCTCCTGTCAGAGGCCACTTCTGGTGGACAAGGAGGGGTACAGACTAAGAGGTTCTGGGATGAAGAGAAATTAGAGTATGTTTGTTTTCTGTGAGCTGTATAAAGGGTCAAATTTCTGCTACTTTTGTTGGAGTTATGTTTCGGGTTCAATAGACCCTGAAACATACAACATAGCCAAAGAACAAAGCTCCTTAGTGATACACTTACAGCGGGTAAAACAAGTAAGTGGGTAAAATAAGTATTGAACACGTCATTTTCTCAGTAAATATATTTCTAAAGGTGCTACTGACATGAACGTTTCACCAGATGTCAGTAACAACTCAAGTAATCCACACATACAAAGAAACCAAAACAAATAGGTACAGAAATTATCTGTCATAAAATGGAATGACACAGGGAAAAAGTAGTGAACATGCTTCACGAAATTTATTTAATATTTCGTACTGAAGCCCTTGTCGGTAATGAAGCTTCAACATGCCTCCTGTATGGAGAAACCAGTCACATCCATTGCTCAGGTGTGATTTTGTCCCATTCTTCCACACAGTCTTCAAATCTTGAAGGTTCCGTGGACCTCTTCTATGAACGCTAGTTCTTTTCATAGATTTTCTATTGGATTCAAGTCAGCTGACTGGCCAGACCATTCTAGCAGCTTTATTTTCATGTCTTTATGTCTCAGTACATTTTTCCATCCTTTCTTTAGTTTGATGAAGGAAGGATGCAATTTGTGGCATGTGTATTATGGCATCAAAAGAGTTCAGTTTTGGTCTCATCTGACCAGACTATATTCTTCCAGTATTTCACAGACTTGTCTAAATGTGCAAGAAACTTTAAACAAGCTTCAACATGCTTTTTCTTCACCAATGAAGTCTTGTGTGGTGAGTGCGCGTATAGACTGTGGCAGTTGAGTGCATTATTTACTGTTCTCTTTGAAACAGTTGTTCAGTTGCGTTCAACAAGTGGTTCTTGGCTCTTGGACAACTCTTCTTATAATTCTTTTCACTCCTCTGTCAGAAATCTTGCGAGGAGTACCTGGCCATGGCCATTTACCCTCTGTAAATGGTGTTTTATGTCCAGGTGCAATGATTGATAGATGTACATGGTTGAGGAAAAGAAAAGAAGAGGCATCACAGGGAAATGATAATAAAATACAAACTAGCCTATTTTTATGGTTACATTTTAAGTAAATACACTGCAGTTATGTCAGGCTCCATTAGGCTTAAAGGCACAGAGTGACTGGACGCAGAGGGCAAGACAATGGCGTGGTCAAAAACAGGCAGGGTTCAGTAGCACAGAGATCAATCAATTCAATCAATTTTATTTATATAGCGCCAAATCACAACAAACAGTTGCCCCAAGGCGTTTTATATTGTAAGGCAAGGCCATGCAATAATTACGTAAAAACCCCAACGGTCAAAACGACCCCCTGTGAGCAAGCACTTGGCGACAGTGGGAAGGAAAAACTCCCTTTTAACAGGAAGAAACCTCCAGCAGAACCAAGCTCAGGGAGGGGCAGTCTTCTGCTGGGACTGGTTGGGGCTGAGGGGAGAGAACCAGGAAAAAGACATGCTGTGGAGGGGAGCAGAGATCAACCACTAATGATTAAATGCAGAGTGGTGCATACAGAGCAAAAAGAGAAAGAAACACTCAGTGCATCATGGGAACCCCCAGCAGTCTAAGTCTATAGCAGCATAACTAAGGGATGGTTCTGGGTCACCTGATCCAGCCCTGACTATAAGCTTTAGCAAAAAGGAAAGTTTTAAGCCTAATCTTAAAAGTAGAGAGGGTGTCTGTCTCCCTGATCCGAATTGGGAGCTGGTTCCACAGGAGAGGAGCCTGAAAGCTGAAGGCTCTGCCTCCCATTCTACTCTTACAAACCCTAGGAACTACAAGTAAGCCTGCAGTCTGAGAGCGAAGCACTCTATTGGGGTGATATGGTACTATGAGGTCCCTAAGCTAAGATGGGACCTGATTATTCAAAACCTTATAAGTAAGAAGAAGAATTTTAAATTCTGTTCTAGAATTAACAGGAAGCCAATGAAGAGAGGCCAATATGGGTGAGATATGCTCTCTCCTTCTAGTCCCCGTTAGTACTCTAGCTGCAGCATTTTGAATTAACTGAAGGCTTTTCAGGGAACTTTTAGGACAACCTGATAATAATGAATTGCAATAGTCCAGCCTAGAGGAAATAAATGCATGAATTAGTTTTTCAGCATCACTCTGAGACAAGACCTTTCTAATTTTAGAGATATTGCGCAAATGCAAAAAAGCAGTCCTACATATTTGTTTAATATGCGCTTTGAATGACATATCCTGATCAAAAATGACTCCAAGATTTCTCACAGTATTACTAGAGGTCAGGGTAATGCCATCCAGAGTAAGGATCTGGTTAGACACCATGTTTCTAAGATTTGTGGGGCCAAGTACAATAACTTCAGTTTTATCTGAGTTTAAAAGCAGGAAATTAGAGGTCATCCATGTCTTTATGTCTGTAAGACAATCCTGCAGTTTAGCTAATTGGTGTGTGTCCTCTGGCTTCATGGATAGATAAAGCTGGGTATCATCTGCATAACAATGAAAATTTAAGCAATGCCGTCTAATAATACTGCCTAAGGGAAGCATGTATAAAGTGAATAAAATTGGTCCTAGCACAGAACCTTGTGGAACTCCATAATTAACCTTAGTCTGTGAAGAAGATTCCCCATTTACATGAACAAATTGTAATCTATTAGATAAATATGATTCAAACCACCGCAGCGCAGTGCCTTTAATACCTATGGCATGCTCTAATCTCTGTAATAAAATTTTATGGTCAACAGTATCAAAAGCAGCACTGAGGTCTAACAGAACAAGCACAGAGATGCGTCCACTGTCTGAGGCCATAAGAAGATCATTTGTAACCTTCACTAATGCTGTTTCTGTACTATGATGAATTCTAAAACCTGACTGAAACTCTTCAAATAGACCATTCCTCTGCAGATGATCAGTTAGCTGTTTTACAACTACCCTTTCAAGAATTTTTGAGAGAAAAGGAAGGTTGGAGATTGGCCTATAATTAGCTAAGATAGCTGGGTCAAGTGATGGCTTTTTAAGTAATGGTTTAATTACTGAGGCAAAACACAAAGTCACAAAAACGAGGCAAGGTCATACACAGTTGGTCGGATCAAAAACAAAGCTAGAGCAAGGTTACTGAGGCTGGGATGAGGGCTGAAACACAGGGTGACATGCACAACAAACTGGCAGAGAACATAAGGCAAGCAGGGTTTAAATACACAGGAGAAAATTAGAGAAACAAGATGCAGGTGTGGAGAACATTCTGGAAGGGGGTGTGGCAAACAAGGGACAGGACACACCCACACCAAACCCTGAACACCAGACAAGAGAGTGCAGTAAGACAAAAGCAAAGATAAAAGGGCCCAACTCAAAGGTGAATGTAAAATCGCCGTGATCTAAACAAAATGTCAAAACCACTAATGAACACAACCTAAGTTCTAATACAGTGAGGAAAATAAGTATTTGAACACCCTGCGATTTTAGAAGTTCTCCCACTTAGAAATCATGGAGGGTTCTGAAATTTTCATCTTAGGTGCATGTCCACTGTGAGAGAACTTGTGAGAGAGCTTTTTGGAATCAACTCCACTTACCGTGTTTAAAGTATGACAACAACCCCAAGAAAACCATCCCAACCGTGAAGCATGGTGGTGGAAACATCATACTCTGGGCGTGCTCTTCTGCAAAGTGGACAGGACGACTGCACCGTATTGAAGGGAGGATGGATGGGGTCATGTATTGCGAGATTTTGGTAAACAACCTCCTTCCCTCAGTAAGAGCATTGAAGATGGGTCATGGCTGGGTCTTCCAGCATGACAGTGACCCCAAACACACAGCCAGGACAACTAAGGAGGGGCTATAAGAAACATTTCAAGGTCTTGGAGTGGCCTGGCCAGTCTCCAGACCTGAACTCAATAGAAAATCTTTGGAGGGAGCTGAAACTTCAAACCTGAAAGATCTAGAGAAGATCTGTATGGAGGAGTGGACCAAAATCCCTGCTGCAGTGTGTGCAAACCTGGTGAAAACTACAGGAAACGTTTGACCTCTGTAATTGCACACAAAGGCTACTGTACCAAATATTAACATTGATTTTCACAGGTGTTCAAATACTTATTTGCAGCAGTAACATACAAATAAATTATTTAAAAAAAATCATACATTGTGATTTACTGATTTTTTTTATTTTTTTTTTTTAGATTATGTCTCTCACAGTGGACATGCACCTAAGATGGAAATTTCAGACCCATGATACTTATTGTCCTCACTGTAAATAAGAAAAAAAATAAAGAAGACCTAACATGAAAAAACAAAGAATTAACCAGAAAACAAATGTAAGTGCTGAAAGGAGATCAACAACAAAAATAAAGGCTCAGATTAAACTACAGTGGAACTCCCAAGTGGCAAAAGTAAAATAAACAGATAATTCAACATATGATAAAAACAAAGCAAACAGGCAATTCAACTAATGATTACACAATGGGAAAAATCAAAGGCTGGACACAAACTATAATGGAACTTGACTCATGACCAGAGTATAAACAGAAAATGCATGATACACAGAAAACAAAATCAGTGACCTCAATATAACAAACAGAAAATGAAAGACAGAGGATCAAAGACTGGGGACATGTACACAGACGAGAGACCAAACCAAAATAAGAAGCCAGATACGGGGCAGAGCATGACAAGTTATATGTTTTATTTATTTCAAAGTTGGCTGTGTCTTATTTTATTAATTTTCCAAAAATATGGGCAGGACTCGAATAAACGTGCATTGTTCTGTTCAATATACGTATGTGAAATTATGTCTTCACATGCCAGTTTTTTTTCCGTTTCCTCTAGTGATTGCAGTTTTCTTTCATTCTAATAAGTTCAAAAAAGCAATAAATTGGCCAAAGCTTTCTTCAATAGATCTGTAATTTCATAAATACAACATAAAAAACAAACAAACTGTAGTTTAACTTCCAGACTTTATAAGCTGTGTTATCTTCATTCATTAATTTTAATGGTCAAATGTGTTTTGTGGCTCCAGTTGAATTTTATTTGGTGGGAGACGGGGCAGAAATGGCTGTTTTGATAGTAAAGGTTGCAGATCGCTGGTTTAGATAGCTATTCATTATTTATTTTACGACCAGCATTATAAATGGGAAAATAAATGTCCAAATAAATCGAAACAGGGATTGTCTTGGCTGAAGATTATGTTGCCTGAGTGCCGTTCTAGTCATTATATTATGTTATGTGCTGTTAGCTGATAATAGAATAGAAATAATAGAATTATTTCTACATCATGCTAACAGATTGATTATTTGCTGTGAGACAACCTGCATTATGTTTCACAACTTCTCTGTGATCGCCGGAGAAGGTACCTCCTCCTCCTGCACTCAATGACTTCCAAACCAGGAGGACATGTGACCTTTTGTGTCTGGGGTCATGGTCCCTGCCGCCTCTTGAGAGCACGTCTGTGACAGACGTGTAAACAGATGCAGCTGTTGTTTGCTGTGACAGGTGATTGTAGCTGGCACCAGTGCCAAGGCAATTAAATGCGATGGCTGACAGCGCCATTTGGTGGGCTGTTATTTTAACGCCAAAATAATTGTCGCAGCACGTTTTCACCTGCTAGGCCGAGGACACGGAAGATCATTAATTTGAGGCAGGAACATGAGCAGCTGCAGGACTTCGATGTCCAAGAGCTGGCTTTGGCCCGTGTGGGTTTGATCTACACCAATGAGGATACAAAGAAAATATTTATTTTATATTAATTAATCTCAATGAAATGAAGGCAGTGTGGGGGCCAAGCAGTTTGTGCACTTGTTTTCAGAGTAAGATCACCCCTGTCCGTTCTCAGTGTAATGTGCAGTTGTGTGAGGAAGGACATCTGGGGTAGAACCACTGCCAAACCAACATACAGATCCACCTTGAAACTGCTGAGACAACCCCGGGTGAAACAACAGTGAAGCCAAACACACTTAGAAATTTCAATGACCTGAAACATTTTTATTATTATTATTATAAAAAAGAAAGCTTTTCTGGAACCAAATATGTGTACAGCGAGGAAAATAAGTATTTGAACACCCTGCGATTTTGCAAGTTCTCCCACTTAGAAATCATGGAGGGATCTGAAATTTTCATTTTAGGTGCATGTCCACTGTGAGAGACATAATCTAAAAAAAAAAAATCCGGAAATCACAATGTATGATTTTTTAATAATTTATTTGTATGTTACTGCTGCAAATAAGTATTTGAACACCTGTGAAAATCAGTGTTAATATTTGGTACAGTAGCCTTTGTTTGCAATTACAGAGGTCAAACGTTTCCTGTAGTTTTTCACCAGGTTTGCACACACTGCAGCAGGGATTTTGGTCCAGTCCTCCATACAGATCTTCTCTAGATCTTTCAGGTTTGGAGATTCAGCTCCCTCCAAAGATTTTCTATTGAGTTCAGGTCTGGAGACTGGCCAGGCCACTCCAGGACCTTGAAATGCTTCTTACGGAGCCCCTCCTTAGTTGCCCTGGCTGTGTGTTTGGGGGTCATTGTCATGCTGGAAGACCCAGCCATGACCCATCTTCAATGCTCTTACTGAGGGAAGGAGGTTGTTTGCCAAAATCTTGTATACATGACCCCATCCATCCTCCCTTCAATACGGTGCAGTCGTCCTGTCCCCTTTGCAGAAGAGCACCCCCAGAGTATGATGTTTCTACCCCCATGCTTCACGGTTGGGATGGTTTTCTTGGGGTTGTTCTCATCCTCTAAACATGGTAAGTGGAGTTGATTCCAAAAAGGTCTATTCTGGTTTCATCTGACCACATGACCTTCTCCCATGCCTCCTCTGGATCATCCAGATGGTCACTGGTGAACTTCAAACGGCCTGGACATGTGCTGTTTTGAGCAGGGGGACCTTGCTGCCCTGCAGGATTTTAAACCATGACAGCATCATGTGTTACTAATGTAATCTTTTTGACTGTGGTCCCAGCTCTCTTCAGGTCATTGACCAGGTCCTCCTGTGTAGTTCTGAGCTTTCCCAGAATCATCCTTACCCCACAAAGTGAGATCTTGCATGGAATCCCAGACCGAGGGAGACTGACAGTCATCTTTTGTTTCTTCCACTTTCTAATAAATAATCATAACAGTTGTTGTCTTCTACCAAGCTGCTTGCCTGTTGTCCTGTAATCCATCCCAGCCTTGTGCAGGTCTACAGTTTTGTCCCTGGTGTCCTTAGCCAGCTCTTTGGTCTTGGCTATGGTGGACAGGTTGGAGTGTGATTGATTGTGTGAACAGGTGTCTTTTATACAGGTAACAAGTTCAAACAGGTGCAATTAATACAGGTAAAGAGTGCAGAATAACAGGGCTTCTTAAAGAAAAATTAACAGGTCTGTGTGAGCCAGAATTCTTGCTGGTTGGTAGGTGTTCAAATACTTATTTGCAGCAGTAACATACAAATAAATTATTTAAAAATCATACATTGTGATTTCCGGATTTTTTTTTTTTTTTTTTTTTTTAAGATTATGTCTCTCACAGTGGACATGCACCTAAGATGAAAATTTCAGACCCCTCCATGATTTCTAAGTTGGAGAACTTGCAAAATCGCAGAGTGTTCAAATACTAATTTTCCTCACTGTGTGTGTGTGTATATATATATATATATATATATATATATATATATAGATAGATCTTTGGATGTATGAATCAATCAGTGGTAATTAAAATGAGAATCGATTTAAATCACAAATCGATCTTTTCAACCCAGCACTAGTATAAAGAGAATTGCAGAGGGCTGAATACAGAACCCTACAGTACCTCATATTTTAATGAAGATGGTTTCAAGGTAATGTTGTTCTACAAGACACATTGTGATTGGTTGGATGAATATGATGTCAATCATATGAGAACCAAAATAAAATAACTAAAATAAAATGAATAACCAAAATGATGAAAACGTACTTCATACTAAAAATGGACACAACCACAGATATTATTTTTTATCTGATAAAATCAAAATTATGTTATGAATTCAAATCTAAAAGTGTCTCAAAATATCAATCTATCCATTTTATAAATGGTTAGTTTGTTTTACTTTATAATTGAGTTTATAGTTTATCAGGTCCAAAAATTAGTCACTGTAGTTACTTCCATTTTTAGTATGAAGTGCATAATTTTTATTACTTGAATTTGAAGTAATTCAAAAATATTCAGTTTACATTGTAAGTAATCCTGAAGTATTCTGATTGCATTCTTTGTTGTATTCAGTAAATTATTGCATTGCAAACTATTCTTACCCAACTCTGGTTATGTCAATAGCCATTAGACATAATAGATTCTGTGGCTGTGTCAAGGACCATCATCTCAGTCTTCTCAGAATTATCAGGTGGAAACATAATGTGACATTCAGTTTTTGCACTGTACTCCAATTTCTCAATGTGAGAGACATTACCCACATCGACACTCAGCAGTATCCTTCAACAAAGGAACGATGTTATACACCGAGGCACTGAAAAGGTATTCATTTGATTTCATCTCTTGATCATCTCAGATTTTTTAAAATGTTACACTTTAATGTTATTTTTAAAATGTAATGTAAACGTCATTATGTTAATATCAGTCATTGCATGTATAGCCATTTCAAACATCAATCATTGCATGTACAGTAGTGTTCAGAATAATAGTAGTGCTATGTGACTAAAAAGATTAATCCAGGTTTTGAGTATATTTCTTATTGTTACATGGGAAACAAGGTACCAGTAGATCAGTAGATTCTCACAAATCCAACAAGACCAAGCATTCATGATATGCACACTCTTAAGGCTATGAAATTGAGCTATTAGTAAAAAAAAAAGTAGAAAAGGGGGTGTTCACAATAATAGTAGCATCTGCTGTTGACGCTATAAACTCAAAACTATTATGTTCAAACTGCTTTTTTTTTTAGCAATCCTGTTGGGAAGGTGTCGTGACACGGACCCACAACAGGGGGCGTTAATGAACAGACAATGGATAAGCCAAAAAGTAACAATTTAATGTTGTGAATCGCACAACGAATTACAGACAATAACAATATTGTGGATTGTCAATTATACACAAGGTGACGTGTGGGCAGGCTCGAAGATAGAAGACGTCTGGCGAGAGAAGAGCCGGATCCCACACAGCTTCCACCACCAACGGATCTGAAGAACACCGAAGCCGCCAAGCCCTGCACCCCAGGTGGCCACTGTCTTCAGCAGTCAGACCCGGTACTGCTGGCAGAAACAGAAACAGTTAGTGGTGGGTGTGTGAATACACAGCAATCCTCCAGTGTTTGAATCCTCCAGGAGGGAAAACCTCCACCTCCAATCACACACTCGTGCAGCTCCTGTCTAACCACTTATCTGGTTGGGGTGTGAAGCGAAGCCGTCGCTGATCACACCAAACGCCAATCCCACAGATAAGGCAACACCACAGGAAAACGGCTGCAAAGAAGTTCAGACTATTAGTCAGCGTTAAATACAGCAGAGAATATTACCTGAATGGTAGCCGATTTCTCGGCAGGGAGGTGGAGTTGCAGTCCGGCTTTTATGGAGGATGAAGGTGATGAGTGACAGCTGGTGTTGATGATGTGTGACAGCTGTCACTCCAGTGGTTCCAACGGCCTCGTGCTTGAAGCCCGCACTCCAAGCAGGGCGCCATCTGTTGGTGGTGGGCCAGCAGTACCTCCTCTTCAGCGGCCCACACAACAGGACCCCCCCCTCAACAGGCGCCTCCTGGCGCCCGACCAGGCTTGTCCGGGTGCCGGGCGTAGAAGTCGGCCAGGAGGGCCGGGTCCAGGATGAAGCTCCTCTTCACCCAGGAGCGTTCTTCGGGTCCATACCCCTCCCAGTCCACCAGATACTGGAACCCCCGGCCCTTCCGACGGACGTCCAGGAGCCGACGCACGGTCCATGCCGGCTCCCCGTCGATGATCCGGGCAAGAGGCGGTGCAGGTCCAGGGGTGCAGAGTGGTGAGGTGTGATGGGGTTTGAGACGTGACACGTGGAAAACCGGGTGGTTCTGCAGTGAAGCTAAAGCTGCCAGCTTCACTGCGGCCGGACTGAGGACCTTGAGGATGGGAAATGGTCCGATAAACCGGTCTTTGAGTTTTTGTGACTCCACTTGCAGCGGGATGTCCTTGGTCGATAACCACACCTCCTGCCCGGGCTGGTATGCAGGGGCCGGGGAACGCCGGCGGTCTGCATGGGCTTTGGCCCTCGTCCGGGACTTCAACAGGGCAGAACGGGCGGTCTGCCACACCCAGCGGCACCTCCTGAGGTGGGCCTGGACCGAGGGCACACCGACCTCTCCCTCCACAAGTGGGAACAATGGGGACTGGTACCCCAAACACACCTCAAACGGGGAGAGGCCGGTGGCAGACGACACTTGGCTGTTGTGGGCGTACTCGATCCAGGCCAGATGGGCACTCCAGGCCGTCGGGTGCGCGGAGGTTACGCAGCGGAGGGCCTGCTCCAGCTCCTGGTTAGCCCGCTCTGCCTGTCCGTTTGTCTGAGGGTGATACCCGGACGAGAGACTCACGGTGGCCCCCAGTTCCCTGCAGACGCTCCTCCAAACCTGGGAGAAGAACTGAGGACCACGATCCGAGACGATGTCCGCTGGTATCCCATGCAGATGCACGACATGGTGGACCAGGAGGTCTGCTGTCTCCTGGGCCGTAGGGAGCTTCGGGAGGGCCACGAAGTGGGCCGCCTTGGAGAACCGGTCCACTATCGTGAGGATGGTGGTGTTGCCCTGGGACGGCGGGAGGCCCGTGACAAAGTCCAGGCCGATGTGGGACCAGGGGCGATGAGGCACCGGGAGGGGCTGGAGGAGTCCCGAAGTCCTCTTATGGTCGGCCTTGCCCCTGGCACAGGTGGTACAGGCCTGGACGTAATCCCGGACGTCGGCCTCCATAGACGCCCACCAGAAGCGCTGCTGGACCACTGCCATGGTTCTGCGCACCCCAGGATGACAGGAGAGCTTGGAACCATGACATAAGTCCAAAACCGCAGCTCTGGCCTCTGGTGGGACGTACAATTTGTTCCTCGGGCTGGTCCCCGGGTCCGTGTTCCGTGTCAGGGCCTCCCGGACGGTCTTCTCCACGTCCCAGGTGAGGGTGGCCACGACAGTGGACTCGGGGATGATGGTCTCTGTTGGGTCCGACAATTCGGCCTTGGCTTCCTCTTCGTGCACCCGGGACAGGGCATCCGATCGTTGGTTCTTGGTCCCGGGGCGGTATGTAATCTGGAAGTCAAAGCGCCCGAAGAACAGTGACCAGCGGGCTTGCCTGGGGTTCAGCCGCTTGGCGGTCCAGATGTACTCCAGGTTCAGATGGTCCGTGAAAACCGTGAAGGGCACCGTCGCTCCCTCCAACAGGTGTCTCCACTCTTCAAGAGCCTCCTTCACCGCCAGGAGTTCCCGATTGCCGACGTCATAATTCCTCTCAGCCGGGGCCAACCTGCAGGAAAAATAGGCACAAGGGTGGAGAACCTTATCGGACTCCCCGCTCTGGGACAGCACGGCTCCTATCCCTGAGTCAGAGGCATCCACTTCCACTGTGAACTGGCGATTAGGATCAGGCTGCACCAGAACTGGTGCAGACGAGAACCAGCGTTTTAACTCCCTAAACGCGGCTTCGCACCGATCCAACCAGGTGAAGGGGACCTTAGTGGAGGTCAGGGCTGTCAGGGGGCTAACAACCTGACTGTAGCCCTTAATGAACCTCCTGTAGAAATTTGCAAAGCTGAGGAACTGTTGCAGCTTCCTACAGCTTGTTGGTTGGGGCCAATCTCTCACCGCCGCAACCTTGGCCGGATCAGGGGCGACGGAGTTGGAGGAGATGATGAACCCCAGGAAGGACAAAGAAGTGCGGTGGAACTCGCACTTCTCGCCCTTCACAAACAGCCGGTTCTCCAATAACCGCTGCAGGACCTGACGTACATGCTGGACATGAGTCTCAAGGTCCGGAGAAAAGATGAGTATGTCGTCTAGATATACGAAGACAAACCGATGCAGGAAGTCCCGCAAGACATCATTAACCAACGCTTGGAACGTCGCGGGGGCGTTTGTGAGGCCGAACGGCATGACCAGGTACTCAAAGTGACCTAAGGGGGTGTTAAATGCCGTCTTCCACTCGTCTCCCTTCCGGATCCGAACCAGGTGGTACGCATTCCTAAGATCGAGTTTGGTGAATATTTGGGCTCCATGCAGGGGCGTGAACACCGAATCCAACAGGGGCAATGGGTATCGATTGCGAACCGTAATCTCGTTCAGCCCTCTGTAATCGATGCATGGACGGAGTCCGCCGTCCTTCTTACCCACAAAAAAGAAACCCGCGCCCATCAGGGAGGTGGAGTTCCGGATCAACCCGGCAGCTAAGGAGTCCCGGATGTAGGTCTCCATTGATTCGCGTTCCGGACGTGAGAGGTTGTACAGCCTGCTGGACGGATTTGACGGGATCAAATCGATGGCGCAATCGTACGGTCGGTGCGGGGGAAGTGCGAGTGCCAGATCTTTGCTGAAGACGTCAGCAAGATCGTGGTACTCTTCCGGTACCACCGTCAGATTGGGGGGGACTTTGACCTCCTCCTTAGCTGTCACACCGGGTGGAACCGAGGATCCTAAACATTCCCGGTGGCAGGTTTCGCTCCACTGCGTCACAACCCCAGACGGCCAATCAATCCGGGGATTGTGTTTCAACACCCATGGAAAACCCAAAATCACTCGGGAGGTAGAAGGTGTTACATAAAACACAATCTCCTCCCTGTGATTCCCAGGCACAACCAATGTCACGGGCTGTGTCTGGTGTGTGATTAATGGAAGAAGGGTGCCATCTAGTGCCCGTACCTTCAAAGGTGAGGGCAGAGCCACCAGAGGGAGCCCTACTTCCTTTGCCCATCTGCTGTCCAGCAGATTCCCTTCCCACCCCGTGTCTACGAGTGCTGCGGGCATGAAGGGTTAACTCCTCACTAAGGATCGTGACTGGGATTCGTGCGGATCTACGGGGCTTCCCCGCGTGCGTGTTATGGCCCACCCTTAGCCCATTTTCTAAGGACGGGCGTTGTAGTTTGACCGTTTGGGGCAGTTCCTCTGTATATGACCACTAGAGCCACAGAAAAAACACTCCCTGCGGGCCAGCCTCCTTTGCCTGTCATTTGGTTTCACTTTGGCTCTGCTCGTGTCCATAGCTTCGTCAGCAGGGGGAGCTGTTGCCACACGGAGCTCTCTGGCTGTGGAGCATGGGGACGACGGCACCCTTTCGGACCCGGAAGGAAGAGGGATGGCTCGTGCCCGGTCACGCCCCCCGCCCTGCTCCCGACGGTGTTCCTCTAAGCGGTTGTCTAAGCATATAACCAGGTCGACAAGCCCGTCAAAATCCCGCGGTTCCTCCTTAGCCAGCAGATGCTCCTTCAGGACCGGAGACAGTCCGTTTATGAAGGCGGCGCGGAGTGCAACGGTATTCCAGCCGGACCTCGCAGCCGCGATGCGGAAGTCGACTGCATACTCGACTGCACTCCGGCGCCCCTGTCTCATTGACAGTAGCACGCTCGAAGCGGTCTCGCCTCTGTTGGGATGATCAAAAACCTGTTTGAACTCCCTGACAAACCCAGCGTATGACATTAGGAGCCGTGAGTTCTGCTCCCAGAGCGCCGTAGCCTAGGCGCGTGCCTCTCCTCGAAGCAGATTAATGACATAAGCCACCCGGCTAGCGTCTGACGTGTACATGACGGGACGCTGTGCAAAGACGAGCAAGCACTGCATTAGGAAGTCCGCGCACATCTCGACACAACCTCCGTACAGCTCCGGAGGGCTTATGTATGCTTCAGGGGATCGGTGGGGGGGTCGTTGAACGACCAGTGGAACGTCTGTGTCTGACATGGGACCAGCAGGAGGAGGTGCTGCAGCAGCGCTTTGATCGCGTGCCTCCACCCTGGCGGTGAGAGCCTCCATCCTCCGATTGAGAATAACGTTCTGCTCGGTTACCAAATCCAACCGAGCAGTGAAAGTGGTTAGAATTTGCTGCAGCTCACTTAACACGCCTCCTGCTGGCACCTGTGCACCTCGCTCTTCCATTGGCTGTTCATGCTCTGGTTGACGCCCCTCGGGATCCATGACGCGGGCCGAGAAATCCTGTTGGGAAGGTGTCGTGACACGGACCCACAACAGGGGGCGTTAATGAACGGACAATGGATAAGCCAAAAAGTAACAATTTAATGTTGTGAATCGCACAACGAATTACAGACAATAACAATATTGTGGATTGTCAATTATACACAAGGTGACGTGTGGGCAGGCTCGAAGATAGAAGACGTCTGGCAAGAGAAGAGCCGGATCCCACACAGCTTCCACCACCAACGGATCTGAAGAACACTGGAGCCGCCAAGCCCTGCGCCCCAGGTGGCCACTGTCTTCAGCAGTCAGACCCGGTACTGCTGGCAGAAACAGAAACAGTTAGTGGTGGGTGTGTGAATCCTCCAGGAGGGAAAACCTCCACCTCCAATCACACACTCGTGCAGCTCCTGTCTAACCACTTATCTGGTTGGGGTGTGAAGCGAAGCCGTCGCTGATCACACCAAACGCCAATCCCACAGATAAGGCAACACCACAGGAAAACGGCTGCAAAGAAGTTCAGACTATTAGTCAGCGTTAAATACAGCAGAGAATATTACCTGAATGGTAGCTGATTTCTCGGCAGGGAGGTGGAGTTGCAGTCCGGCTTTTATGGAGGATGAAGGTGATGAGTGACAGCTGGTGTTGATGATGTGTGACAGCTGTCACTCCAGTGGTTCCGACGGCCCTCTCGTGCTTGAAGCCCGCACTCCAAGCAGATAAGGCAACACCACAGGAAAACGGCTGCAAAGAAGTTCAGACTATTAGTCAGCGTTAAATACAGCAGAGAATATTACCTGAATGGTAGCTGATTTCTCGGCAGGGAGGTGGAGTTGCAGTCCGGCTTTTATGGAGGATGAAGGTGATGAGTGACAGCTGGTGTTGATGATGTGTGACAGCTGTCACTCCAGTGGTTCCGACGGCCTCTCGTGCTTGAAGCCCGCACTCCAAGCAGGGCGCCATCTGGTGGTGGTGGGCCAGCAGTACCTCCTCTTCAGCGGCCCACACAACAAATCCTGTGAATCACTAAACTAGTATTTAGTTGTATAACCACAGTTTTTCATGATTTCTTCACATCTGCGAGGCATTAATTTTGTTGGTTTGGAACCAAGATTTTGCTCGTTTACTAGTGTGCTTGGGGTCATTGCAGTGGCGGCCGGCCCATAGGGGGCGCTCGGGCGCTGCCCTCCTCGATGTGGAGGGGAAAAGTCATAATATATATATATTTTTTTAAAAAGTATTATCAGTGTCAGTTTTGCTTAATAGTATGTGCCTACCTGTAATATGAATGATTAAAACAACACTTCCTCCAACTGACTCTCATTCAACAGTGCATTTCCACTGACAGAAGCAGAGAAAGTATCATTCCTCGTCTTGGGCGCTCATTCAAGCGCCCTTGAAGTGCAGCAAAATAACCAATTGTATGTAGTTGCTAGGGAAAATTAATAAATATTTGGCAAAACAACATTGCCAAAATTAATGGCTTTGGGGCTCCGGAATTTTAGCCCTTGCTACAAAAATGCGGGAACGTTAGATTGCTACAGTCAGTGATATACGTGAGGCTGCAGCTGTCAGTCAGTCAGTCAGGAAGAGATGATGGTGATGAAGACGTTTGGGTTATATTTATTTATTTTTATTTTGTCTCCGTGTGTTTTGCTGGAGTAAGTTGAAGAACTCTTCGGAGGTTTAAAACGGGACAAAACTAATCAAATCAATGACACCAAAGTTTCACGGGGATCCTTTTGGAGGCGCATGGAGGTGCGCACATCAGATCTTTCTCGTGGTTTAATGACAATTGCACATTCCGGTTGGAGGAGAGACGTTCGTCTGACTCGTTATAAACCGTGTCAGGCTTCATTCACACTGTCAGCGCGCACACGTCATGGAGGCTGCTGATCTACGTGGATGGAAAGGAGCGCATCCACCTCTTCAGCTCAGGTGAGCTGACGAGCTGCTTGGATTTATTCCCGAATGTTGCTCCTGGTGTGGAAACGAATATGAAAATTTAAGATAAAACAAATGAGTGATGTTTTTGTTTGTTTTAGGGGGTCAAAGCTGTGATCTTTATTGGGACAGCAGACCAGTTATAATGGTAATAGGGGAGGCCGGGGCTGTTTGTAACAGTGTTCAAAGCTGCAGCCATGCTGGTATTTTGATTTCACTTTACAAGTTATGAGGATCAGTTCACAGAAGTGAAATATTTTTTTTGGAATATTCCACAGTCTAAAACAAATTATTTGCTCAGTTTAAAAACAAAACAAAACCCTAAAATAGCAATTTGCATGTTTTTTAAAGAAATTCTAACTCAGCCACTGAGTTCACACAAGACACTTATAGTCAGACAAACCCAAGTTTAGCAACGCATTTAATTAAGTGGTTTTGTATACTTAATTTGCTTTGTCCTCTACACTGTTAATTAATTTTAACCAATTTAATTTAAAGGTTTTGGTGTTATTAGTTAGTCAAGCTATTTAAGTTTTTCAAGCTTCTTTAGTTTGCCTCCATTCCACTCAGTAATGTTCATGCAAAATATTACCTTAATTTTCTCTCTCTCTCTCACACACACACACACACACACACACACACACACACACACACACACACACACACACACACACTCTCTCTCTCTCTCACTCTCACATGCTCTCTCACACTCACTCTCTCTCTCACTCTCACACGCTCTCTCTCTCTCTCTCTCTCTCTCTCTCTCTCTCTCTCTCTCTCTTTCTCTTTTGGAAGGTGGTGTGAACATTGTAATATGTACATAATGTTCTTTTGTCAATTGAAGAATTTTTCCATATTTTGAAAGAGTGTAAATTTGGTGATATTTTCTATTTGTTAAGGGGGTGTCATTGTGAACCCCAGGATCTGTTTGTCTGAAGATAATGGCAGTGCAGTACAGTTTGGTGTACTATGTGTGTAATTGGAGTCAAATGGTGAAATGTTCTTTGCTCAAGAACTTGAGTATTGTATTTGATACTGTTCCTTTCCAAAGTAGAAATGGGGCCTAATATAGCTGTAAATGGTTAACTTTATCTGTAAAACTGCTGATTTTGAGAAGGACATGAAATGATTATTGTGGAATTGTACGAGGTCTATTAGAAAAGTACCCGACCTTATTATTTTTTTCAAAAACCATATGGATTTGAATCACGTGTGATTACATCAGACATGATTGAACCCTCGTGGGCATGCAAGAGTTTTTTCATGCCTGTCGGTTACGTCATTCGCCTGTGGGCAGTCTTTGAGTGAGGAGTGGCCCACCCTCTCATCGATTTTTTCATTGTTTAGGAATGGCTCAGAGACTGCTGCTTTGTTTGATCAAAATGTTTTCAAAACTGTAAGGCACAACTGAGTGGACACCATTCGATAAATTCAGCTGGTTTTCGGTAAAAATTTTAACGGCTGATGAGAGATTTTGGTCTGGTAGTATCGCCGTAAGGACGGCCCACGGTGCCTGACGGCAATCTGCGCTTTGAGGTGGCAGTGTCTCGCCGTTTCAAGTTGAAAACTTCCACATTTCAGGCTCTGTTGACCCAGGAAGTCGTCAGAGAACATAGAACTTTCAGAAGAAGTCGGCATGAGGAGTTTATTCGGACATTCCATTGTTAACGGACATTTTGTGATGAAAGAACGTGTGGGCAAATTTTGATAAAGCAACGCGCGCCGTCTTGAGCAGCGTGTGAAACAAAGGAATTCAGCCGAGAGGGCGGGACCACATCTCACTCAAGGCCTGCCCACAGAGAAATGATGTCACCGACACGCGTGAAAAAACTCACGCATGCGCACGAGGGTTCAAGCATGATTGGTGTAATCGCCATCGTCATTCAAATCCATATAGTTTTTTAAAAAAATAAAAAGGTAGGATAGTTTTCTAATAGACTGTTCTCTTGAATGCCTGTACTGGACAAGGCAAGGGTATCTATTGGCACAGCAGCCCCACCAAGACTGTTTTTCACCAGCCGCCACTGGGTCATTGTCTTGTTGAAACACCCATTTCAAGGGCATGCCCTCTTCAGCATAAGGCAACATGACCTCTTCAAGTATTTTGACATATCCAAACTGATCCATGATACCTGGTATGCGATATATAGGCCCAACACCATTGT
The DNA here is from genome assembly GCF_902500255.1 of Thalassophryne amazonica. Taxonomy (NCBI): domain Eukaryota; kingdom Metazoa; phylum Chordata; class Actinopteri; order Batrachoidiformes; family Batrachoididae; genus Thalassophryne; species Thalassophryne amazonica. Next base: position 15,697,689 of record NC_047110.1, on the reverse strand, counting down.
AGGAGAAACATGCCCATATCATGATGCTTGCACCACCATGCTTCACTGTCTTCACTGTGAACTGTGGCTTGAATTCTTGGCTTGAAGAGTTTGGGGGTCGTCTCACAAACTGTCTGCGGCCCTTGGACCCTGAAAGAACAATTTTACTCTCATCAGTCCACAAAATATTCCTCCATTTCTCTTTAGGCCAGTTGATGTGTTCTTTGGCAAATTGTAACCTCTTCTGCACACGTCTTTTATTTAACAGAGGGACTTTGCGGGGGATTCTTGCAAATAAATTAGGTTCACACAGGCATCTTCTGTCACAGCACTTACAGGTAACTCCAGACTATCTTTGATCATACTGGAGCTGATCAATGGGTGAGCCTTTGCCATTCTGGTTATTCTTTTATCCATTTTGATGGTTGTTTTCCATTTTTTTCCACACGTCTCTGGTTTTTTTGTCCATTTTAAAGCATTGGAGATCATTGTAGATCAGGGGTGGCCAAGTTCAGTCCTCGAGAGCCACATTCCTGACACTCCTAGTAGTCTCCCTGCTCCTGCACACCTGAATCCAATGAAAGACTCGTTAACAGACTTTTAATGAGCCTTTCATTGGATTCAGGTGTGTTAGAGAAGGGAGACAACTAAGAGTGTCAGGAATGTGGCTCTCGAGGACCGAACTTGGCCACCCCTGTTGTAGATGAACAGCCTATAATTTTTTTGCACCTGCGTATAAGTTTTCCCCTCTCCAATCAACTTTTTAATCAAACTATGCTGTTCTTTTGAACAATGTCTTGAACGTCCCATTTTCCTCAGGCTTTCAAAGAGAAAAGCATGTTCAACAGGTGCTGGCTTCATCCTTACATAGGGGACACCTGATTCACACCTGTTTGTTCCACAGAATTGACAAACTCACTGACTGAATGCCACACTACTATTATTGTGAACACCCCCTTTTCTACTTTTTTTACTAATAGCCCAATTTCATAGCCTTAAGAGTGTGCATATCATGAATGCTTGGTCTTGTTGGATTTGTGAGAATCTACTGAATCTACTGGTACCTTGTTTCCCATGTAACAATAAGAAATATACTCAAAACCTGGATTAATCTTTTTAGTCACATAGCACTACTATTATTCTGAACACTACTGTATAGCCATTTCAAAGTATATATATATATATATATATATATATATATATATATATATATATATATATATATATATATATATATATATATATATAATGTGTGTGTGTGTGTGTGTGTAACGTTTTAAATTTATTATTTTAATTTGATGATTAAACAATGTCATGATTTTGTTGCTGTTTCATGGAATAGTAGTGTACTGTACATTATCACGTTGCTGTTTCACTCTCTTTAATTACTTCTGGTGATTACACTGTTATTTTAGAATGATGGCAAGTCTGATTTATTTTTATTTAAATTGATGTTTGCAAGTTGAGAAGGACAGCTGGTCGTGTGGATATCCGTCATATGACGTGGGACAAGACCTGGATTACAGCACAGCTAAGTGTGGAATCCCACACGAAGATCCGTAAATCCTAACACATAATTGTCAGTCATGCTATCATCTGGTCGGGAAGAGCACATGATCCGGAGGAACACATTGTTTGCGCTGAATGACAGACACTGTTTTTCTTTAATTATGATGCTCAGACTGAGAGGACCTCTGCTGACGACATTTAATCAGCACAGATTTAACTGACGGAGCATCTTGTGTTGTGACAGTGTTACTGTCACAACTTCCTCACCTAAAGCTCGTGCAGACTGTGCATCTGACCTTTTACTTTTATGAAGCGTATAGGTCAGAGCGCCCTCCCGGTGTGATTTCTCTTTATTTAGCCTGCACCATGTAGGCTCACAGTATGGAAGGTGTCAAAGACTGGAGCTCAAACCTGCAGTTGAAAGCAGAATTAATACTTCCCTCATTTATGGCATGTTGCTCAAATTCTGAAGCAGCCAAACATCCCACACATCCAAAAACATGGCATAAGGTATATTTGAGTTTGGGTTACACCACATGTAACAGGACTCCTGTTGTTTCCAACAGATGCGCCCTCGGCCCGTAGCAATATTCTGAGGGCCTTAAAATTCAGATGGATCTTAGACTCGGATCTCAGACTGGGGTTTGATCTTTTTTTTTCTGAATCCAAACAGCACTAAAGCCTGGTTCACACGGCAAGATAATTAGGCCAGTATTGGACCCGATCTTCCCCTTCCGACAATCTTAAGGACACCCCGTCAATCGTGATGTCACTAAAGATAGTCTTATCAGATATTCCTGCCATGTGTGGTGTGTTAAGAGCGCTCTGATCTGCTCAGAAGGACGTCAGGGGCGCTCCAATCGGGGATATTCAACATGTTGGATTGTCTTGGCCCGATATCTCAGTGTGTGTTGTCCTCCGGCCACAAATGAGTGCTGAATGTGACGTGCAGCCATGCCGTGTGTGGCGTTGTTGTCCTCACTGTGTGGCTGAACAACACACACTGGACGGCCAACGCTGTTAGAGCTATGATTTTTTTTTTATTTTTTTTTTATCTCCATGTTTGTGGTCTTTCAGGTTTTGGAAAAGTACTGATAATTTTAAAATCCTGCCGTGTGAACCAGGCTTAAACAAATTTATGTCGGATTTGAGCAGGATTCTCCGTGGTCTGAATGTGGCTAGTTCGGGACCAAGACATCAAACTGCATCCGTGGGCCCACGGTGTCTTCTCCAGTAAAGCACTGAGTAGCAGAAACAATGATCTTTCTCTGCAGTGCCTTATCACCACACAGAAAAACACACACGCACCTGTCAGAAAACCGTGAAGCCATGAAGCTCAACATTGAACTCAGGTGCCTCCTGTTTCCACTGATCATCCTTGAGATGTTTCTACAGCTTAACTCAAGTTTCACTGTATATAGGGTTTGCCTCAAAACTACATCACAGATTCTCACCAAATTTGCGCCACAGATCCATATTACGCCATTCGCCCTATTGACATATCCTGTAATCCCTTGCGCGCCAGAGATTCGCTGCAGTCAAACAACATAGAGAATCCACATGATGACATGTAAATAAATATTATACTACAAAAATGTAAATTTTTATGCTTTTTGTCACATTAACAAGAGACTGCTGCATGATACCCTGAAAACGTGCTAAAACAATTATAACAAACAAACCGTGTCTGCTACGTTTAATTTGCGTGGGATTTAACACAAACCGAATTTCAGACATATTATATATATATTAGTCTGGAACAAAGAGGACAAACAGTGTTGTAAAGAACAATCAAGACGTTAAAGAGCAAACTTCACTTTCCCCCAGAACAACATGATCAGGAAGCGAGCGTAGCTCACAGCAGCTCCCATTGAAAATAACGGCGCAACAGCCTGTGATTCTCGCATGTTTACATAAAACAAACGCAATAACAACGTCTATAAACCCAGAGAATATATTCATGAGAGTTTTAGGCACAATATAAAAATAGTTTTATGTTGCAATGTTAATGCTGTTGTCCGTGTGCAGCGGTTAACGTGCAGCCCGATCACAGCGTCTCAATGCAGTTCTCAGTGTTACTGGGATCTCTCAGCGTGGCGACCTCTTTGAATTTTTGCGGGATTTGAATCGTCAATAGGGCGAATGGAAGACTCCACTGAATTTTAGAGGTGATCCGGATCCGGATATGCTGACGTCAGAAATCTCCAATTGCTCCTGTTTATTTTGTTGTTGTTAGTTTGGCACAATATATTTAATTTGAATTGAATTGCTACATGTGCCACAACTTCCAGCATCCCTGTATGATGTAGTATTCAGATACGCCTTCCATAGGCGGGTCCTCAGTTGTACATGCATGTATGTGCATTAGCACAACAGACTACAAAAAAGAATCCCAGAATGACACTCTGATTGATTGATGATTGGCAATCATGTGATTAATTGATTGAATACGTGCAGCCATGCCTCTCTGTACACCTTATCCCATCAGATCTCAGAATGAATCCGAATAGGTCCTGATTAGTACTTGGCTGGGAAACCAGTCAGCATCACCAAGAGCTGCATGTTTCTCCAAATACACTTGACATTGTCAAGGAGGGCATTTGATTTAACAAACCAACCAACCAAACGCACAAATAAACAAAACAAACAAAAAAAACATTTTGCTCCTTCTGAGATTATGCACTTTGCATATCGCAAAGTTGAGCTGGACAAGCCCCAGATGCACTTGCACAATGCGCTTTAGTCGCAGTGGCTCTCACTGCGGCTCTCTGGACTCCCGTGACCTTACAGTTAGGTTCATAACTCTTCCTGCATTTCAGTTACTGTCTTCATTTCTTTATTTATTTTATTTTTATTTAACCTTTATTTAACCAGGAGGTCCCATTGAGATTAAAACCTAATCTTTTTCAAGGGAGACCTGGCCAAGACAGGCAGCAACATAAAATAAGCATGATTACAGACATAACATAAAAAGAACAACATCACAAGAACACATGCAGTAAAAAGGGTATCAGTAACAAATTTAAAAACTGCACCGAGCTCAACTCATTGCACCGAATTAAAAGCATTGACAAATCAAAGAAGCTGCCTCTAAGTCTTTAAGATTAGATTTAAACTCATTCAGAGAAACTAGGCAGTCAAGTTGTAAAACATCTTGCAGATTGTTCCATGCAGGGGGGCAGAATAAGCAAATGCCTTTTTTCCCAAGCTCAGTTCGAACATTTGGGACTGAAAGTAAGTAAAGGTCATCAGAGCGCAAAGAACACTGTCCAGTACTCTGTGGCTTGCTGACACACAGGTAACATGGAAGCAGACCTAAAATCGCCTTGTATATAACAATATACCAATGATGAAGCCTGTGTGTGGCCAAAGAAGGCCATCCCACCCGAGAATGTAACTCACAATGATGAGTCAAGACTTTACAATTTGTTATTAATCTCAAGGCGGCATGGTAATGTATAAATTCTTTGAAGACATTAAGCACATGTACAAAACATCACCATAGTCTAGCACTGATATAAAAAAAAAGTAGCAGAAGCAAGCATTTTAACATAAAAAGGAAAAATTTCAGTCTCAGTTTTTTCAGAAGTTGAAGAACATGTGCTGTGAAATTTAGGGAGTCATCAATTAAAATACCCAGATATTTATAAGAACTAACCCTCTCAATGATCCTTCTGTCCAGGGTGACCACAGAAGAGATGTGTGCTCTGAGCTTTGAGTTGCTAAAGATCATGAGTTTGGTCTTTTTAGCATTAAGAGCAAGCTTTAGCTGAGGTAGGTTACCCTGGATAACATTAAAAGCATCCTGCAGGTGCTTAATGGCCAGGGCAAGAGTAGATGCACAGCAGTAAATGATTGTGTCATCTGCATAGAAATGAACATAAGCATCAGACACATTTTGACCCAGATTATTTATATATACTGTAGCGTAAATAAAAGTGGACCTAAAATAGAACCCTGTGGTACACCCTTGGAGACTGATACAAATTCAGAGCATAGACAATCATGTGAAATGCACTGAGATCTGTCACTTGGAAAAGCAGGCAACCGATTGCTCTGAAAGTCCTGACTGCAAACGTCTAAGCTGTAAGACATCGTTAATAACCGTATCAAAAGCTTTAGACAAGTTTATGAAGAGCAACGCACAGTGCTGCTTATCAAGTGCAACCAATATGTCATTTTCCACTTTCAGAGCAGCTGTGACCATACTGTGCTTTTTCCTAAAGCCTGATTGATATGTAGAAAGAATGCCACTGTTGGACAAAAACTTCTTTAATTGGTTACTAACTAGAGTTTCAAGGATTTTGGCTAGCACTGATAGGTTTGATATTGGCCTATAGTTGTTTAAGCAAGCTGGGTCACCTCCCTTCAAACAAGGGAGGACAAAAGCTAAAATTTCTACTGAAATTAGTGAGAAAGATCTTTTAACCAACCGATGACTGACCAGAGCTGGCAGTAATAGGTCCTAAGTGCATGTTGTCTGACTAAACCCAGTAGTCCATGCAGCTTGGTTGATTTGTGAGTTTAGTAGCTAAAGGACAAATACTTTGTAAAACAGACCAAGTTAGTATTGGAAAAGAATTTTCTTTGATAAATAGAGTGACAGTTTGAAAGCTGTACGAGGTCTGTCAGAAAAGTATCCAACCTTTTTATTTTATGCAAAAAATATGTGGATTTGATTCATATGTTTTTATGTCAGCCAAGCTTGAACCTTCGTGCGCATGCGTGAGTTTTTCACGCCTGTCGGTTGCGTCATTCGCCTGTGGGCAGGCTTTGAGTGAGCACTGGTCCACCCCTCTCGTCGTTTTTTCATTGCGAGGAAATGGCGGAATGATTTGGGCTTTGTTCCATCAGAATTTTTTCAGAAACTGTTAGAGACAGGCAGCTGGAAACCATTCGGAAAATTCACACGGCTTTCGGTGAAAATTTTCTGGGCTTCACAGAGATTAGGGAGTGTTACTACCGCTTTAAGGACGGCCCACAATGGCGCACTTGTAGCTACAGTACGTAACTGTTAATTAATTAGTGGTTATAGTGGCTTTCCTAGCTAGTTGTCCATGCTGAAGTAATTGGAATGTGTGTTTTAGTAAAGGTTTCACACACTATTCATCGCAATGCAGAACATTCTAAATGTTTGAAAAGCCAGTAAATATATTTTTGTAATGTGTGACTAGTTTTCCTTTTTAAAACTACATAATTTATTGATCAGTAACTGGCAGCTGTCTGTGCTGACATGGAGCAGCAGCTACACATTTGTATTTTCAGCATTTATGGCTTTATTTCAGGAAGAAAAAAAAGAAATGTCCCATTTGTTTGTTTGTGCTTTGTACTAGATAAGATGTTTGGACATTTCAAGTTTGAACATTGATGGAAAATATTTTTGGCAAAATTCTTGAGTGCATAAAGCTTTTGCACAACATATGCATTTGTGCAATTAATACAATTAACATTCATACATCTTCCCACCACTGATCAGAAAAATTCAACAAAATACCTAATAAATAAAATTAGTTAACTGGCCTCAATAGAATTTTTTGGTAATATGTGTACAAAATATTCCTTTTATTTCCGCATCTTTATTTGTTATTCCTATGATATTTAAATTTTTTTTAAAAATCAGGATTTTCTTGGGCTCAAATCATTAACTTTGTTTGAAGTGATATTTGAAAGCTGTCTGAACACATATATGCATAATTACACATGCATTACTATAGCCATGTGTGTTAAAACTACGTCCTCGGAAATGTGGTGTAAAGCTGGTTTGAGATCAGCCCTCATCACTTCCTAATACTAACCAATAGGATTAGGTCTGCAATGTGCCTACTAGTAAATTTAGCCTGTTAGGCACAGTGTAAAATAATATCCAATTTGGAACAGACTGAATGTAACCTTGTACGAATGTTGTCGTCCACTTTTTAAAAATCTGAGGAACGCTGCCCCATTTGTCTGAGGGATCAGACACAGTGAAGCATCCCGTCATCATGCTGTATATCTTTAGGGGTGTAAATGTGACCGTCTGGCCCAGCAAATGGAAGTTAAGTGAGATTTTAATAGTCTGAGTCTTAAACATGTCACAGGCGGAGCTGTGTGACATAAATGGGTTGTAGCAGTGAGCGTCTGCAAAAGAAACATCCTTGGATCATATGAGATAAATCATGCAAGATCATGCCAAGATAGCACGTCATAAACCCCCCCCCCCCCCCCCCCCCCCCCCCACACACACACACACACACACACAAAAGATTAATGACTTTCTGTCATTTCCATAAGTTATCAGGAAAACTATTCATCTTTTTAAGTTTGGAGATAATGGCAGTGGGTTACTTTTCTGCTTTCTCACTTCTAAACTGTAATCTTCTTTTAAGCACGCAGGCAAACTCCTCAAAGGAATGTCACAGCTAAAACAATGTTTAATCTCGGCCTCCAGGGGATCACGGAGAAGTGTTTTAAAAAGATGGGGTGTGTCAATTAGGAAGAAAAAAACTTCAAAATGCAGGCGATTAAACTTTGAAATCTTTAAAACACTCCCCTCTGAATTGTCTTCTCTGTGGAAAAGGTTGCCAAAGTGCATGGCGTTAGTCTGAATCACACAATGAGAAGAGACAAGTGGTATTTATTTACTCTGCTTCGGCTGTCAACACGGCTTCGCCTGCATGTATCTGTTGACTCGTTCTCCATTGAGGCTGTCAGAGTTTTGAAAAAAAAAAAACAAACACTCGGAAATCCAGCGACAGTTTACGGTTTGTACTGTAAGTGAGGAATGTTAAGGGAAAAGATGGAGACTGTGAGGCAGATGAGTAATTATCTTGGCTTGTTTGCAGGGTAACATACATGTTACAGTCTGCATTAAAGCCAAAACATCAACCATGCTTCTTTGAAATGATGTTTTATTAACCCTCGGTGCTGTCACGCCGTGTGTTTATAAGGTCCCAACTATTCATGGACTGCATTTATATCGCGCTTTTTCCATCTGCATCAGATGCTCAAAGCGCTTTACAATAATAACTCACATTCACCCCGATGTCAGGCTGCTGCCATACAAGGTGCTCACTACACACCAGGAATGATTAGGGGATTAAGGACCTTGCCCAAGGGCCCTTAGTGATTTTCCGGTCAAGCTGGGATTTGAACCAAGATCCTCTGGTCTCAAGCCCAAAGCTTAACCACTAGACCATCACCTCCCCTTATTAGCGGCATGTCATAAGAAAGATGAATTTAAACTCGATCCAAAGTGATCAGAGAGCACAGCAATGCCACACCCACATGTCCAAGTATCATACGTGGCTTTTAAAAATTAGAAATTTGATCTTGTCGTCTGAGATGTCGTCAGAGGTATAAGGCTGAATCAGATCTTTAATATATCCGGGAGCCTGATCATGAACGGCTCGGAACGTCAGGACCAAGATTTTGAAAATGAGTCTAGACTCAACTGAGAGCCAATGGAGAGACTTTAGGACAGGGGTAATATGAGCTCTCCTGTTTATACGAGTCAACAGCCTCGCAGCAGAGTTTTGGACGTACTGTAGCTGGTTAAGGTCTTTTCTATTAAGGCAGGTAAACAGGCTGTTACAGTAGTCCAATCGTGAGGAGATGAAGGCGTGGATGATTGTCTCCAGCTCATGACAAGATACCACCTGTCGCAGCTTAGCGATATTCCGCAAGTGAAAAAAACAATTTCTAATTAATTTATTACAATGCTCAGAAAGAGACATTACTTGATCAAAGATAACTCAGAGATTCCGCAGACTTGTCTTAACTGATGAGCTCAAGTCACCCAGCTGCTGCTTGATGCCGGGAATGGCATCATCAGGGGCAACAATAAGTGTCTCAGTTTTCTCGGAGTTCAATTGAAGGCTATTTCCATTCAGCCACTGCTTCACCTGTGACAGACAGTTCATTAAAAAGTTCAGTTTCCCAAGTTCCGTAGTTTTAAAAGAGCAGTATAGTTGTATGTCATCAGCATACAGATGATAGGACACATCACTGAAACACTGAATTATCTGCCCAAGGGGAAGAATATATAAAAGAAACAAGAGTGGCCCCAGTACCGAGCCTTGTGGTATGCCACACTGCAGGTGAGATGACTCAGACCTAACATGGTTTACTGAAACGCTAAAACTCCTGTTTGTCAAATAGGAGGTAAACCCTTTCAGCACAGAGCCCGACATTCCCACCAGATCTCGCAGCCTATTGACCATGATGGTGTGGTCGACCATGTCAAAGGCAGAGGACAGGTCTAAGAGGACCATCACAGTACACCTCCCAGCGTCAGCAGACATCATGATGTCACTAGACACTCTTAACAGTGCAGTCTCAGTAGAGTGGTGTTTCCGAAAACCCGACTAGAATTTGTCATAGATGTCATGTGTCTCAAGGAAGGATGTCAGTTGTTTGGCTACCAGTTTTTCCAATAATTTAGATAGAAAGGGAAGCTTAGATATTGGGCGGTAGTTTTTATACTCTGCTTGGTCCATGGTAGGCTTTTTGAGTCTTGGTTTGATCACCGCATGTTTGAAGTAGGTGGGAAATACACCAGATAAAAGGGAAAAATTGAACAATTCAGTGACCCATGGGCCAATATAGTCAAGAATATTAAGGAAAAGTTTAGAGGGGATAATGTCGACCAAGCTAAAGGTCAGCCTCATTTTGGATGACAAAATCTGTGCAGGTGGCTCACTCTGAATAGGGCCGGAATATGAAGGCCAGTTTATTTAGTCTTTTATTTCCTGCACTTTCACAATAAAGAAAGTTAAAAAGTCATTGCTGTCAGCTTCAAAGAGCACAGGAGTAGCAGGAGCAGTGTTAGACACTAAAAAATTTGTAGTGTCAAATAACACTTTCGGGTTTCCCTTATTTGTTGTTATTAATTGTTGAAAGTGTTTAAATCTGGCCTCTTTTTATAGACTCATTTAAAGACAACATAAGGTCTTTAAGATGCAACCTATGGACCTGGAGCTGAGTGGATTTCCACAGCTGTTCAGTTTTACGGCACATCCTTCTTAAACTTAGGATGCTGTCATTTATCCAGGGGCAGGTGTGTTCATGGGTAGCACGAATTGTCTTGAGAGGAGCAACTTTGTCCAAGATTGTAGCACAATGCCAATTAAAACAGTTCAAGAAGCTGTCCACATCTGTGCAGTGTTCAAAAACGTAAGAATCGAACAAGGCACAGAATCTGCCTGCTGTTGTCTCTGTGATGATCCTTCGTTCAGCCTGTTTACAGACAGGTCAAGGCTCAGAAGGAACAGAAAGATCAAAGAAAATGCCACTATGATCACTCATGTGGACATCTTCAACACATACATTTGTGACGTGTAGGCCTAGTGAGTACACTTGAGTGTATGTCCCTTTAAGTGGGTGGGGCCTAATACATGTCTAAAATCATGGATTTCCATAGTCTTTAAAAATTCCACTGCTGGGGAAGACGAAGTGTCTTCAAAGTGCAGGTTGAAATCACCAAGAACTAAAAGTCTCTCGAGTTTAATAAGAGATGATAAAAAGCTGTTAAACTCTGTGATAAAAGTGCCTGCAAAACCAGGGGGAAGATAGATAAAAATTACATAAAAACTGCTTGAGGAACCGACCTTAATCATTTGTGATTCAAACGAGGGGAATTGTTCACAGTCAATCATTCTGCATGTGTATCTGTCCTGAAACACAGCAGCTAGACCTCCGCCTCTTCGACTGGGGCGGGGCTTCCCAAGAGCACTGAGCCCACAGGGCGCAGTTCATTCAGGTGAAAGACTTGCCAAGTCTCTGTAAGGAACATAAAATCCAGCCTTTCCCTGGTGAAGAGCTCATTAAGAGAGAAGGTTTTATTTATGATTGAGCGTGCGTTTAGCAAACACATTTGACAAGATGTTGGTGTCGGCTCCGGCTCGGTAAAGCGCAGTGGGATTGGTCGTATTGATTGTACAAAAGCTTCAGACATCTGTTACTGAGGTCGATGATGACTGGAGTGCAGTTTCAAGCAGAAACGAGGTGATAATCCATGAATTGATGCTGACAGTCTGAAATGACGCATGCGCAGAGAAGGCAGGGGGGGACCAATTTTTAGGGGGGACTTTTCTGATGGCAACACTGGCCCCCCCTCTCCCTCTTCCCTCCATATGCAATTGTTGATAACGAAGCTTGTAAACGCGATCTGTGGAATCGCGTCAACAAAGCAACAATACACAGAAATACACAGAGAGTAGAGTTTTTCTCAATATACAGTTGTATGCAAAGGTTTGGGCACCCCTGATAATTTTCATGATTTTCCTTTATAAATCATTGGTTGTCTGGATCAGAAATTTCAGTTAAATATATCATAGCAGATGAACACACTGATATTTGAGAAGTGAAATGAAGTTTCTATAGTATTAACAGAAATGTGCAATAATTCTTAAAATTGGGCAGGTGCATAAAATTTGGGCACCCTTGTCATTTTATTGATTTGAATACATTTAGCACTAATTATTGGAACATAAAATTGGTTTGGTAAGCTCATTGACGCTTGACCTCCTTATACAGGTGAATCCAATCATGAGAAATGGTATTTAAGGTGGCCATTTGCAAATGTTTCCCCTCTTTGCATCTCTTCTAATGTGTGGCAACATGGGAGCCTCTAAACAACTCTCAAATGACCTGAAAACAAAGACTGTTCAACATCATGGTTTTAGGGGAAGGATACAAAAGGCTATCTCAGAGAGTTCAGCTGTCAGTTTGCACTGTGAGGAACACAGTGAGGAAATGGAAGACCACAGGCACAGTACTAGTTAAGGCCCGAAGTGGCAGGCCATGAAAATTCTCAGATAAGCTGAATCGAAGGATAGTGAGAACAGTCATAGTCAACCCACAGACCTGATCCAGAGACCTACAACATGATCTTGCTGCAGATAGTGTCTCTGTGTATTGTTCACCTATACAGCACACTTTGCACAAAGAGATGCTGTAATGCAGAAAGGCATGTACGTCTTTTCTGTGTACATGCCACAAACAGAGTCACTTGAGGTATGCTAAAGCACATTTGTACAAGCCAGCTTTATTTTGGAATAAGGTGCTGTGGACTGATGAAACTAAAATTGAGTTATTTGGACATAACAAGGGGAGGTATGCATGGCTGAAAAAGAACACAACATTCCAAGAAAAACGCTTGGACACCTACAGTAAAATTTGGAGGTTGTTCCATCATGCTGTGGGGCTGTGTGGCCAGTGCAGGTACTGGGAATCTTGTTAAAGTTGAGGGTCACATGGATTCCAGTCAGTATCAGCAGATTCTTGAGAACAGTGTTCATGAATCAGTGACAAAGTTGAAATTGCGCCGGGACTGAATCTTTCAACAAGACAACGACCCTAAACACTGCTCAAAATCTACTCAGGCATTTATGCAGAGGAACAAGTACAACATTCTGGAATGGCCATCTCAGTCCTCAGACCTGAATATTATTGAAAATCTGTGGTGTGATTTTAAGCGGGCTGTCCATGCTCGGAAACCAACAAACCTGAGATGTTTTGTAAAGAAGAATGGTCCAAAATACTTTCAACCAAAATCCAGACTCTCATTGGAAGCTATAGGAAGTATTTAGAGGCTGTTATTTCTGCAAAAGGAGGATCTACTAAATATTGATGTATTTTTTCTGTTGGGGTGCCCACATTTATGCACCTGCCTATTTTGTTTAAAGATTTATTGCACACGTTCTGTAAATCCTATAAACTTTATTTCACTTCTCAAATAGCAGGGTGTTTGTCTGCTATATAATATATTTAACTGAAATTCTGATCTAGACAACCAATGATTTATAAAGGAAAATCATGAAAATTAACAGGGGTGCCCAAACTTTTACATACAACTGTACTTACAAGTGCAATAACAAGAATGCCAGGTCTGTGTCTGTTTTGCATGCTTTGTCTTTCAGGTCTTGCTGTTTCAAGAAAACCCGACCCAGGGTGACCCGTGTGTGATCCCACACTCTGTCACATCACACGCTCTTTATCCTCTTTCTCACTTCCTCTAACAGTGCTTTTTGTTTTTTTGGGGGCGGGGGTTTTTTCGCTGGCTCTGCTATGACAATGAACATGTAAAAAAAATAAAACCTCCATTTGCTTGTTCTTATAGCCGCTAGCTTGCCGAAGCTATAGGAACATGGGGGGGGGGGGGGGCATGTGTTGATGTAACGCCATAAAGCAGTTTATGTTTCTCATGAGACCAGAGACCCTCATTTAGAGGGCACCGGGTTGGTGTTCGTAAAGTTGCGAGGCTGGTTTTCTTCTATTTTCTACTAATATTTTACATAATTTTTGCACTTTTAGTCAAAATTGAAGGTCTGCTGCATGCTTTGGATCCATAATGCTGGTGCTAACCCAATTTACTGTTTGATGGTTGGAAGCCCTTTGTTTTGCAATGTAACCCTCTGTTCGATAAAGCATGAAAAAGTGTAATACATACAAGAGAATGTTTGGATGTGGAGTTACAGTCCTAAGGAACTTCTTCTTTATCTTTCGTTTGTTCCCGTTAGGGGTCGCCACAACAGATCAATCGTTTCCATCTCACCCTGTCCTCTGCAGTGGTGGGCACACTTCCAATAATCCAATAACCGATAATTATCGAAGATAAAGTTTTCATTATCGGATTATCTTTTCAGATAACTTTGAAAACCATTATCGGACTAATTATCTTCTGGTAAATTTTTGTCCGATAACTTTTAGACCGTTAACGTGTTAAACAAAGGTGAACAGATGTGTAGTTCTACCCTCTAGAAATAGGAGAGCAGGTTCTAGAAGAAACCGCTCTATCCTCTGCAGTCAAAACAAATTTGGTCACCAAAAAAAAACAAACAAAACATTTCTTTTAACCCCTTACTGATACGTGGTCAATATCACCCAAGTCATCCAGAGTCATACATTTTTAACTTATGGTTCAAATTTTAACCAAACTTATTTCGGACAGGTTATTTAAATTAACGTCACTTCTGAAGTTTTATAAAGTGAAAATATCAGATATATGTTTTAGTTTTAAAGTAATGCACTAATTTTAAGGTTTCAGTGTGGGCATGCTGTGCCCAGCGGTGCATTATGGGTAGGACAGGGTAATCTCAGTACGGTAATCTCAGTACGGTAATCTCAGTACGTTCACGACAGGAGAATGCATTTGAAACACTCTGATCAGGACAACGGCATTAAACTCTAGTGCCTAAAACTCTCGTGAATATATTCTCTGGGTTTATAGACATTGTTTTTGTGTTTGCTTTTATTAAATTCCACACATCTTAAACGTAGCAAGTAGCAACACATTATCTGGAACTTTGTTTTGGCAAGTTTTCAAGGTCTCTCCTGCCATCTACTGGCCAGTAGTGTTCATGGCAGTGCTCAGACTGAAGCTGGGCAGACACTGTTCGACAGAACCACACGGTGTAAAAGTTCAGAGCGCCCGATTTATGTTCTCACACACATTGTACGGTCAAAAACCAAATGCGGACTCATGTTTCCAGAAGCAAAACGTAAACAAAAGCTTTTATTCAAACTTAATTCACAAAAACTCTCGATGGGAGACATCAAAGTTTTAAAAAAACATTACAAGACAGGTTTGCGGTGTTTGCACAGGCACAAGAATATCAGACAGGTTTGATTTTCATCTGACCATACGATCGGCGATCAGGAGGTGGTCGTGAGATGTTAAACGCATCTCGTTACTCCATGTATACTAAACGATGCAGGACGTGCGATTAACCTGAAACTTGGTGCGATCCAAAAAATTCTCACACGAATGAAAAATCAGCTGAAAAAAGGCCAAAACTTGCACTGGCACCAGTAGTTGGCAGTGCTCTATTTATTATATAACTATTATTATTATAACACCGGTTATATCAGACGGTTATCTAATTACAACTTGGCTTTTTTTTTTTGAAAATGCCTTTTCTTTTACAAATAAAAATGGCATATTTTACAAAAGCACATTTATCTGTAAACACCAACACACGACACACCTCACATTGTGTTGGTTTACATAACCAGCAGTGTTTAACGGGAGGCACATTTTACACAGAATGCCATCTGTCTTATTTGTTACAAAAACTTCAGAATTAGTGCATTATTCAACATTAAAAGATATATGTTATATCTTAACTTTGCACAAATGACAGAATTGACATTAATGGAGTTATTCTATCAGTATTCATTTTATTTATACAACAAACCATAACTCAGCAGGGCTTTATTTTCCAAGACCTCGGCCTGATGGCAGCGCTGTGATTGGGTAGAGTTGAGCGTTCTGGCTTCTCTCAGTTGCGTCTGTGCTGGAAACCATGTAGTAAACTAGAGCTTCCAGCAGGGGGCAGGATGCTGAAAGACAAAAGTGCTGACTCATTGTTTGGGTCTGTTGTCGCTTTTGATGCTTCTAAAAGCGATTGCGGTGTTAAAACTCAAGATCAGCTTGTTAGTAGTTGCAATTATACCGAAGACAATACTGAAATTTATCGGTTATCTGTAACTTCCGATACATTTTTGGGTGGTTTATCATTTTATCTATCTGATTATCTGTTATCGAATTTTTTGGTTATCTGTGCCCACCACTAGTCCACTGTATCTTCCTCTGTCACACCAACCACCTGCATGTCCTCCCTCAGCACATCCATAAACCTCCTCTTTGGCCTCCCTCTTCTCCTTCTGCCTTGTGGCTCCATCCTCAGCATCCTTCTCCCTATATACCATGGGTCCCTCCTCTGCACATGTCCAAACCATCTCAATCTCACCTCTCTGACTTTGTCTCCAAACTGTCCCACCTGAGCTGTCCCTCTGATATGTTCATTCCTAATCTTGTCCATTCTTGTCACTCCCAAAGAGAATCTCAACATCTTCAGCTCTGCCACCTCAAGCTCTGCCTCCTGTCTTTTTGTTAGTGCCACCGTCTCTAAGCCGTACAACATAGCTGGTCTCACTACTGTCTTGTAAACTTTCCCCTTCACTCTTGCTGATATTCTTCAGTCACAAATCACTCCTGCCACCTTTCTCCACCCACTCCACCCTGCCTGCACTCTCTTCTTCACCTCTCTACCTCACTCTCCATTACTTTGAACAGTTGACCCCAAATATTTAAAGTCATCTACTTTCACCACTTCTACTCCTTATAACTGCACTATTCCACTGGGCTCCCTCCCATTCACACACATGTACTCAGTCCTGCTTCTACTGACTTTCATTCCCCTTCTCTCCAAAGTATATCTCCACCTCTCCAGACTAGACTCAATTTGCTCTCTACTACTACTACTACTAAGAGATCTTGGAAGCTGAAGGAGGAAGACTGTTGTGTGAAATTTAGCGAGCAGGTGAGAGAGGCACTGTTGGAGGGGAAGCAGTTTTTGACAGCTGGAAAAGTACTGCAGATGTGCTGAGGGAGACAGCGAGGACAGTACTGGATATGACATCTGGACAGTGGAAGGAAGACAAGGAGACTTGGTGGTGGAATGAAGAGGTCCAGGAAAGCATAAGGAGAAAGAGGTTGGCAAAAAAGTTTTGGGATAGTCCGAGAGATGAAGAAAGTAGACAGTAGTATAAGGAGATGCGGCGTAAGGCAAAAAGAGAAGTGGCAAAAGCGAAGGAAAAGGCATATTGCGAGCTGTACAATAAGTTGAATAGTAAGGAAGGACAAAAGGACTTTTACCGATTGGTCAGACAAAAGCACAGAGCTGGAAATGTGCAGCAGGTTAGGGTAGTAAAAGATGCACATGGTAATGTGCTGACAAGTGAGGAGTGTGTGCTGAGAAGGTGGAGGGAATATTTTGAAGAGCTGATGAATAAAGAAAATGAGCAAGAGAAAAAGATGGATGATGTGGTGAGAGTAAATCAGGAAGTACAAGAGATTAGTAAGGAAGAAGTGAGGGCTGCTATGAAGAGGATGAAGAGTGGAAAGGCAGTTGGTCCAGATGACGTTCCAGTAGAGGCATGGAAATGTCTAAGAGAGATGGTAGTAGAGTTTCTAACCAGATTGTTTAATAAAATCTTGGAAAGTGAGGATGCCTGAGGAGTGGAGACAAAGTGTGCTGGTTCATATTTTCAAGAACAAGGGTGATGTGCAGAGCTGCAGTAACTACAGAGGCATAAAGTTGATCAGCCACAGCATGAAGTTATGGGAAAGAGTAGTAGAAGCTAGGCTTAGAAAACAGGTGATGATCTGTGAGCAGCAATATGGTTTAATGCCGAGAAAGAGCACTACAGATGCACTGTTCGCTCTGAGAATACTGTTGGAGAAGTACAGAGAAGGCCAGAAAGAGTTACATTGTGTGTTTGTGGAAAACGTTTATGATAGGGTGCCAAAAGAAGAGCTTTGGTATTGTAAGAGGAAGTCTGGAGTGGCAGAGAAGTATGTTATGGTAGTGCAGGACATGTACAAGAATAGCGTGGCAGCAGTGAGATGCGCAGTAGGAATGACAGACTCATTCATGGTGGAGGTAGGATTACACCAAGGATCAGCTCTGAGTCCTTTCTTTTTGTAGTGGTGATGAAAAGGTTGACAGATGAGATCAGACAGGAGTCCCCATGGACTATGATGTTTGCAGATGACATTGTCATCTGTAGTGAGAGTAGAGGGCAGGTTGAATCTAGTCTGGAGAGGTGGAGATATGCTCTGGAGAGAAGGGGAATGAAAGTCAGTAGAAGCAAGACTGAGTACATGTGTGTGAATGTGTGTGAATGAGAGCCCAGTGGAATAGTGCAGTTATAAGGAGTAGAAGTGGTGAAAGATTGAGATGGTTTGGATATCTGCAGAGGAGGGACCCAGGGTATATAGGGAGAAGGATGCTGAGGATGGAGCCACCAGGCAGGAGGAGAAGAGGGAGGCCAAAGATGAGGTTTATGGATGTGCTGAGGGAGGACATGCAGGTGGTTGGTGTGACAGAGGAAGATACAGAGGACAGGGTGAGATGGAAACAACTGATCTGCTGTGGCGACCCCTAACGGGAACAGCCGAAAGACAAAGACTGTGTGGTTAACTCTCCTGACTGATTATCAAAGATGTCTCTGCTGCAATATGTGCAAGGAGCGAAATTTTCATATATTTAATGTTGCATGCTAACGGTTTTAATACTTTTAGCAAGTATTGGTAGTTAGGTCCAGTTAATCCATGATTACTGAGAAAGTAAGCAGGTGATAATTTTTCATGCACACACTAAAGCAAACCGTTTTGAGAGCTACTGCACAGTCCCCACAAATTTAACTTAATAAAACACCCGAACCAAGGTTAACCCATTAGCTTAGCTTTTTGGTTACTCAAAGATGTTGTCAGGAAAGATGACTTTAAGCTTGCTTTCAGCTTGTTTTCATCTTGGAATATAGTACGTGCCATGGGATTAATATACATGCGGTTGGATTAAACTGAACAGTGTTTGGTGCTTTCCCGGAGTAAGTGAGGTCATACCGGACTTTTCCATTACAAATGGGGAGGCCCACGGAATGAACTCAGTGGTGAAGATGATGGAATATGTCTAAAGATGATTCTAAAATGACAAGTATGATCAAATGAAGTATTAATGTGTTAAAAATTAAGAGTTGATTAGAAAAAGTATGTTACAAATAAGTGAAATGAATGATTATATGAGTTGTTTTTCATAAAGAGTGCAGAGTTAGAGAAAAAAGGAAGTGAAGAAGTTGTTTTTCATAAAGAGTGCAGTCAGGAGAAAAGAGGAAGTGATGTCGCAAGCAGAGCAAGAGAAGCTGATGATAAACAACTGATCAAATGATTAAGATGTGGTAAAATATGAAAATGAATAATAAGGAATGAAAATGTTGTATATGATCATATGAATTGTTTTTATGTGAAAGAGAGTTGTAATGAAATGATTGAATATGATTGATGTGATTCTAAAGACATGATTTAGAAAAACGAATTCTCAGAAAAGTTGAAGTGTTAACAGAAAAGAGGAACTTAAGAAATAAGTTACTGGCAAAGGGCCGCAGATGGCTTCCAGTAAAGAAAGGAGAAGGGAGGAGGTTTTGAGTCACCAGCATCCCCATGGTAACCAAGATCATCTGAGAACAACAAAGAGTCAGCACATATATAAACTGTGAAACACCAGGAAACGGGGTTATTCTTCCAGGGAGAGGTGCTGTTGTCACTTCTCCCCTGCTACGAGGAGATCACAAGACTTGACCATCTTGTGAGCAGCAATTGGAATTGTGGAGTGAGAGGATTGGAGCCATAAGAGATTATTTGAGAGAGTTTTCAACTCCCACTCAGGCCGTCCAGTCATGGAGTAGCAGAGCATTGGAGAATAATCACTGGCCTTAAGTCTGAGTGGGGAAGTTTCAACATTTTCTCTCTCAAGGAACATCACAGCATACCAGAATGGATTAGATCAACTTTTGGTTGATTGAAGAAGGAATAAACTCTTATGTGGATTAATTTCCTGAAGGATTACAACATCACACAAGGATCGTGGTCAGCTAACAACTAATAGCTGATGAAGAGGAAATCAAGTTCATCGAGCTGGGGACTTTAACATCAAAAACCTCCTTCCCTCACTCCTAGAAAAATTGTTAAGAAATCAATCCAGTCCAGTCAAAGTAAGATCAGACAGTATTATTGAATTAAAAACAAAAATCTCTGCCAATCATTATTCTGATTATACTTGAATTAGTGTTGTGAAATTATCATCATATAACCTATTTTGATTATGTTGTCGGCACTTGCAAAACCTGCAATAAATTTCCAAGCATGCAGTTAAAGTGTTAAGGCTCGGACATTGGATTTATTGATGCTTCTTAAGGTGTAAAAGTTAAAGTTTATTGGGTGTACAACATCCAAAAGTGCTCTAAAAGGTTAGTCTGGTTTTTAATGAAATTAACGCATCCTGGGGACTCGCTGTACGAGTCACTAAATTCAAAATCTAGCAACATTCCAAGAGCCCTGATCCATAAGAGGAGAGCTGCCGTTAACGGGCGTGGCCGGTTCGTATCCTGGTTCCAGAGAAAGCTATTCAACCGGGGTGCGAGATCAGCATCAGCGGAGTGGACGTCCGGATGGAGGCAGTGAGCGGCTAGACGAATCTCCTCGCCACCAGCTTGAACAGCCTTTGTGCAGCCCTGCCAGGTAATACCCGTGGAGACACGAAGGTCGGACCCCAGAGACGGAGAGCTGGTTTAGTACACAAACACACTCATCGGAGGGTGAGCGTGTGCCGTGTATCTAAAAAAAAATAGCGGGATCTGACAATGTGTGGAGGGGGCGTGCACAGGCTTCATTTATCTCACCGAGGTCATAAACAGTGTTACCCACACCCCACCTTTTTTATCCAAATATGGGTTAGTTGTAACAGCCATAGAATAACCTCTGCCAACATGTCGACACCCACAGCGGCTAATTTTGGGCTTCACATCTGCTTCTCTGGATGTCTATAGAAACCACAGCATGCAGGGTTTGTCCAGTATATATAGTCTATACGGAGAGCTGGTTTAGTACACAAACACACTCATCGGAGGGTGAGCGTGTGCCATGTATCTAAAAAAAAAATAGCGGGATCTGACACGTGGCGCCCGAACAAGGACCTGACGAAGTGTAGTCGGGTCCAAGGAAGAATCCTGGCCAAAGGAGAGTCTTTGCCATTGGATAGGTGGAAAGCCCCTGAGTGGATCACCAAAGGAGACAGTGTTGTGGAGAGTATCGGCTGATGGCCTGTATAGGTCCAGTAATGGCTTGAAACATATCTGTTCTCCATAGGTGTGAAAATTTGGAGGCGACCACCAGAAGGACAAAGTAAAGACAACAGGAGTAAGTATCCCAGGGAGCTGGGATCAAGGACGAGAAGCAGACGTGTCACTGCTGGATCGTCTGGACTGGGACGAGAAGCAGACATGGATAGACTGCTGGATCGTCACGAAATGACGAGGAAGGGAAGCAGGCGAGGGAGGCTGCTGGATCGGATCGTCAAGAAAGCAGGTATGAGAGTATACCGTGCAAAATGGTGATCTACAAGAGAGAATAGGGTCATTAACCCGTGAGGTTCCTGAGGGGAGAAGCGGGAAAAGGAGCAGCTGATTTGGAGTTAACCTCTGGAATTAGCGCTGAATAGCCAAGTAGTCTGTCACTCATCCCTGACTCAAGGCGCCAAGAGAGGCTTTGAGAGGCAGACGACTCGAGACGACAAGGACCATAGCTGAAGTCAAGGAGACGACAGTGGTGGAATCGACAATCTCAGCAACCGAGAGAATAAAGGGAGGATAATCATTACGAAACAGTAAGGTTAGTATTAAAAACAAGCAGTGAAAATATGGCTGAAGAAGAGTCAGGACCCGTAGCAGCCCCTGAATCCGAACATGACGAGGGAAAAGAAGTGGATTTTCGGCCACACAGAGTGGTATTGTGTGGACGAGGATATGATACTTGGGCAGAAACAGTTCAAAAATATGTCAGAGATCAAAGTGTAGAAACTGATGAAGAAAGTTTCAAAGAAGCTATGGCAGGAACAATACACACATTAGGGATATATTATCCAGGTAAGCATAAGGAGGGGCAGATCCTGGCCGTTTTGGAGAGCCCACCAGTCCCAAAGGACAAGACGGGGACCAGAGAGTGGCTTGAGTGGTGGTGCAAACTTCTTGGAGAAGAGTGGAAAAGAGGACAAATCACCACCTTAATAAGTCCTGAGAAAAGTTATGACTCCGTAGTAAAAATGACAGCTGGGTTGTTGGGAGTAGAGACGGTCCTGGTTGATGTTAAAGCAAAATCAGCGTCCGTGTATGCTGAGTTTAAGTCCATGGCAGAATGACTAAAAGGGTTAGGAAGAATGCTTAAGGAACAATATCCTATAATGGAAGATAGGAATGGAAGTCAGATCTTCGACAATGAAGACGAGAGCAAGATAGATTTCCAGGCCGAACCCGAACAAAGTGATGAGGAAAACAAGCTAGAGGGAAGTGGAGATGAATTGACATCCCCGGGAGGTCCTAATTCTGGGGGAAATGGTCAAGAATATAAAAGCCCAGACCAGCTCCACACAAGCTTTGACCCAGTGTGGCCAAATGTGCCCTTAGGAAGTGTGAGAGGAACAACCTCAACAGTTAAAAAACAGACAGAACGCCTGGTTGAGCAGGAGAAAAGACGAAGAAGCCTTCAGGGAGTATCTGGACAGATATTCCATCAATCGCCGGAATGTGGGCCCAGAAGCTTGGGACAGCTTAAAGCTGAAGAATGTGTTGCCGGATCGAGTTACCATATTAAAGAGGAAGGGCGTTCGCACGAAATCTTTAGAAAATCTAAAGCAAAAACCCACCACGTATATATTGAATCTGACTACATGGAGGACTTGAACCCTATGCCCGAAGGAACCAAAAAAATGGTGACCCAAGATGGAAGATGGGCATATCATTATTTTGGCAGTCCTTGGGATATAGATGGAGATAGTCTCATTGTCTTCACAAATCACAGACTGAAAATTGCCAACCAAAAATTCAGAGCAAAGCTCAAGGAGCGGGCAGGCAAAGAATACCAAGAGGAGCTTAAGAACATAAAGGGGAGAAGTCTGGACGGAAAATCGATGGTGATAACAAGCGCACCACGAATGGATTATCATGCACTCATACATGTGCCCTTTGAAAGCTACCCAGGGAGAGAAAATTCAGTCGAATACACGGAGAAAATGTTGAAAACTCTGGGAACAGCTATTGATTTGGCCAAAGAACGCCAGCATCGGCGGGTGGTAATATGTGTGGACGGATTACGATCTGGACATATGACATGGAAAGAGGCAGAAAAGGTTGCCATGGCAGCCGTGAACTTACACATGCGTACCCCAGGAGTATGGGGATCAATGAGAGAAATAGTGGTGGTCACTAGCAATGAGCAGGAGCAAGATCGAGTGAGAAGGGCACTTGAAGCAGTGAACCTAGGACCAAATAGAACAGGTCCAAAGAAGGGTGCAGTTGGAGCAAGTGGAGTGGCAACTAGTCCCCCGTTAGTGATGCAGCCCATTCCCATGGCGACAACTGAGAAAAGATCAGTTCATGCTGTAGGAGTGCAGCAATTAAGGGTTAAAACCCCACGACCAACATTAAAACAAGTTGCAAGCGGGCTCCAGACTATCATACACCCGACAGGCTCCCAATCTCGGATGAGAGAGGAAGAGGATCCTATATTCATTCCTCTACCTGTCGGAAATACCGAAGCAACTGGATCACCCCGAAAGTCAGAACAAAACGGGGACCCACAACCACAAGACCCACGTCCTCCCCATGAATCTGATATGGATGAGGACCAGGAAAGAGAGTCTGAAGAGGAGATCAATCCACAAGACTCAGAAGAGGATGAACCGCTATCTGTGGTAGGAGAAAGAGAAGTCTCACGCCCAGAACTACGAACTGGACGTTACAGAGGACGAAAGAAAGAAGTTGGGGTGTATAATGTGCGTGTAGCCTCTGAGAGAATTGCAAGAGATGTCAGGGTCAACCCAGTGGAGACCCGAGATAAGCGACAAACCTATGCTCCAGAAGTTGGACAAACTGGGTATGACATGATAGAGCGACAAGATGAAAAGAAAACTCTCGAGGTAACAGCTACTGTTGGAGAGTGGGCTAATATACTAATGTGGCCCTTCTATCCTACACTAACGGCCTGTAAAGAGTTAACAAATAACTTCAGAGTCGCCTATTTAGGCGTCGCCCATGATGTGATGTTGAGAAAACTAAAAACAGCAGCTTTACACTGGTCACGGCAAGTGTTGAGAGAAACCAATGAAGAAAATCTGGATGATGAGGGAGAAACAATTCCACCATCGTCAGTATTACAAGCAAGCCTCCCAAATCAGAACTTTCCTGCTGGATCTAGAGAGCAAAGTCTGCCAGCAATTCAAGCTGAAATTCAAGCAGACGACAGGGAATTCCGTGAATTCAAGAAATTAAAGATGCTGGTGAGAGAGAAAGAACCAAATGAAGACCTAAAGGACTATTTGAAAGAAGTGTGGCCCCTTATTGACAGAGCGTCGAACAGTGAAGAGGGTAAATCTATGTGGCTAGCCCAAGTTACCAGTCAACCCATCAGTCGGGGTGAACCAGCACGAAACCATTATGCCAGGTTAGTGTTGGAAGATCCCAATGATGAAGATTCCCATATTGCTCGAGCTAAAGCTGGACTAGACAAAGGTCAAACATTGGTTCAAGTTTGGCATGGGCTGAAACAGACGATTTTGCCACAACGCTATGTTAGGGCACTGAGAGAGGTAACTAAAGGAAGAAGAGGGGAGATAACTTTTGTAAAAATGCCCATGGACGGCACTACAGTCCCACAAATGGACGCGGTGGTAAAGAGCTGGGATCTGGAGCAGCAGTTCTATGAAGAAAAGAGGAAGAAGGAGAGCACACCGAGATCAGGACAAAAACCGGTGGGAGTGGAGAAAAGAAATTCAGTGCCTAAACCACCACCTCCTCAGTCACATCAAACACCACAGAGGAATAATCAGAGGCCTCCAGTTGGACAATGGAGCTCTCGGCCGAGAGGTCCACCACCTCCACCACCACAATCGCGACCTACACCTGCACCTCGTAGTGGTGGCTATCTCCCTAAAGAGGAGTACGACAAATTAACTCCAGAACAAAGGAAAGCCCTCCAGGAAGTCCGCCAAGCTACAGCGGCGGCTGGAGGGCAGAAGAAGTAATGGCTTCGGAGGCGCGGGTCACGCTAGACCATGCCTACTGGGAAGGGGACGATATCTACACTGATGTGGATGGAGAACTGTACCTAGTGGACACGGGAGCAGAGGTGTCCATGACCCGCAGAAACCTTGTTACCATAGGATACCTATTGATCCAGTATGCAAATGGGGCAACGGAGAGAACACCATTTGGAATATGGAAAGGGATAGTTGGGTTAAAAGGCCCCTTTAATTTGATAACAGTCAAGGATTTGAGAGAATTGCATCGGCCCAAAAGACTTCGAACTCTAATAAGACGACGAGTGAAAGAATTACAAGCAAGAGTTGTACGAATGGATATGACTCCAATTGGAAAGAGTCCGGTAAGCTGGTACAAAGAAGTGGATGTACCAACTGTCACAGAAGAAAAGATTGAAGAAAGTGATTTCTCTGAAGCAGGGAAAGAAAAACTGAGGGAAATTATCTCCAAAGCTAAAGTAGCACGATTTAAAAATGATTGTGGAGATTTTGGGGCTAAACACATTCATGTCATCGAAGGAGGAGTACATCCACCGGTGCGACAATATCCCTTGAACCCTGGAGCGGTTGAGGAAATGGATAAAATAGTAAAAGAATTGGAAGCTTTGGGGATCATTCGAGTGGAATTAAATCCGATCACTAACAGCCCCATCCAAGCAGTTAAGAAGCCAGAGTCAGCAGGAGGAGGCTGGAGACCAGTAATCAACTTCAAGGCTCTCAATCGACGAACAATAGCCAATAGAGCGAGTTTGATAAATCCCCAAGGAGCACTGAAAACGCTCCAAATTAAGAAATAAATGCAAATAAAATGCATTGATCTGGCAAATGGATTCTTTTCCCTGCAATTAGCAAAACAGTCACAAGGGAAAACAGCATTCACACATAAGGGGAAAAGTTATGTGTGGCAACGACTCCCGCAGGGATACAGAAATTCACCAAATGTGTTCCAAGCAGCAGTAATGGAAATATTGAAAGATCTGGGAGTAACAGTCTACATCGATGATGTGTTTATCGCAGATGATGATGAAAATGAACACCTAATGCAGCTGCAAAAGGTGATACAGAAGCTCACAGAAGCTGGATTAAAACTCAACCTGAAGAAATGTCAGTTTGGACAATTCAAGGTTAACTATTTGGGATTCCAGGTATCATCAGACCTGGGACTCTCAGAAGTATACCGAGAAAAACTGAGTCAGATTAAACCACCTCAATCTGAGAATGACCTACAGAAAATATTGGGACTGTGTAACTATGTGAGAGATCACGTTCCACACTATCAGAGATACGCAAAGCCCCTTTATGCTCGTCTCAAGAAGAAACCTAATGGACAAGAGCAAAAGCAATGGATTTGGACAGCTACAGATCAGGATTGCTTGGAAAAGCTAAAGAAAGCCATTCAAGACGCAGTTAGGCTGGAGCCGCGTAGTCTGACTGCTCCTCTGCTAGCCGAAATAAGCTGTGAAGAAGAGGATTCGGTGGTAAAAGTGAGCAATGAAGGAGGGGGTATGGTAACATTGTGGAGCTATACTCTGTCTTCGATTGAGAGAAAATATCCACCGGAAGAAAAAGAACTGGCAGTCCTGGCTAGATATTGGAGTGCGTTAAAAGAACTTGCACAAGGACAGGGGATAAAAGTTATCACTCAAAGCCAAGTCCACCGGTTCCTAAGGAAAGGAACTATTGAGAGTACTAAAGCCACAAATGCCAGATGGGGAAGGTGGGAGGACATCCTGCTAGACCCTGAGCTGGAAATTGGGCCAAAACAGTCGGCGACAAAAAAGTTACCAAAGGACAGGCAACTCCCTATGGAGCCATACGACTGGACTATGTACACTGATGGATCAAAGAAGGGTACAGACAATATAGCTTATTGGGGCTATATTCTGAAGTATCAAGATAAGGAGAAATATCGTTGAAAAGGTCAAACGCCAGGGAGTGCCCAAGCTGGAGAAGTTACAGCAGTACTGGAAGGACTCTTGGAGTTAAACAAGAGGAAAGTAAAAAGGGCTAAAGTGGTTACAGACAGTCATTACTGCGCACAAGCCCTGAAAGTGGATTTATCCATTTGGGAAGAAAATGGATTCGAGGGAGCTAAGGGGAAGCCTGTAGCTCATATGGATTTGTGGAGGAAAATAGCCGAGTTGAGGCTAACAATGGACTTAGATGTGGTACATCAGAAGGCCCATGTAAAAGAAGGAGCACATTAGAGCGGGAACGAAGAAGTGGACCACTATGTGCAGCTGAGAAAAGTCGTCGTTGTCGGGATAGAGAAGTAGGAACAGACACCCAAGGGAAGGGTAGTTCCAAAAGAGTCCGTGAAAGAAGTGGTGCTGGCCGTACATGAAGCGCTTGGCCATGCAGGCACCATTCCCACATGGAAGGAGCTGGAGAAGCTGCAACTTTGGATTCCGAGAAACCAAGTCTGCCGAGTCCTCAAAGACTGTGAAGTATGTGGTCGATACAATGCAGGATGACGAGGACAAAGGGTGGATGGTTTCACCATAAAGAGTACTGTTCCATGGGGATCAGTATGCATGGATGTTGCCGGGCCCATGGGGGTGACCGGTGCTTGTGGACTCTATGTCGGGCTATGTGACTGTTAAGCCTGTGAGAAAAGCCAATGGCAGCAGTGTGATCAGCATGTTGGATCAAGTGTGTTCAAATCTGGGGATACCTAAGGAGCTGAGAACGGATAATGGGACACATTTCCGTAATGCTCAGGTCGACCAGTGGTGCCAGAAAAATGGAGTAATGAGAATTTACTCGCCCCCATACACTCCTCAAGCAAATGGAGTTGTGGAAAGGGCTATTGGACTGGTGAAAAACTGGATTGGAAAAAATGCTAACACGAAGGAATGGAGTACTAAGGCCCTGGAAATTGGACAGGCCCTGAATGACCGCCAACGTGCCAGCAGGCCCACCCCTTCGCAAGAACTGAACCAACGCCCATTTTCGACACCGGACGTGGGGCGGAGTCAGACTAAAAGGGACAGAGAACCAGAACCAAAGATCCCATTTAAGGTTGGACAGAAGGTGTGGGTGAGAGCTCGAGATCACCCAACCAACACTGCTGTTAAACCTAAGTATGAGACCACAGATACAGTAGTGAAGATACTGGACAGTAACACAGTAGAGTTGAAGAGGAAAGGAATCCAAGGAGTGGAGCAGCTGAAGCCAACTCCTAACTAGACGAAACCAGGAGCTAAACATGGCCAAAAACACCCAAGATCTTCCACCCTTCGTCAGAATGGCCACTGTCAATGGGGTGGTTGCCTTAAGAAGAACAAGAGATGGCCTCTGGGCAGGCAGAGCCCCGAGGATACTATATCATGCAAAGAAAGGATTTTTATCTAATGAAAAGGAGTTATTACAATGGAAGAAAGTTGAGAATCACTGTGTGATTTGCCGAGAAGTACAGCTGACGGTCCAATGGTCGGGACCTGGGGTTAGGAAACCCCCAATTCCAAATGGGGCAAAAAATGAATTCAAGCAATTACTTCACAAGCCTGTGAACGTTTTGTATGCACTTGTATGTGGGTTATGCCGACTAACCCACTTGCCAAGAATGGTCTTTTACACCCAGTGGGACTTACATGGAGACAATGTGGATATGCAGGTGTGTTCATGCTATTGGAATGGACGTGAGATCGAGTATTGCCTGGTGTGTAAAGCAAGAACTCATATGGGAAGACTACTGCATGTGGCAAAAGCAGATGGATGGCAAGTGAGAAGGTTTTTAGACCCTCTGAGGACCTTTCACACCGATGAAACCTGTTGGGCTAATCCTGCAGCAACAACTGTGCTTGATCAAGCTGAGGGGAATCAAGGCAGCGGTGACGTGAGTCCAACGGCACCAAGTGTCTATCTGATGTTGGACACAACTAGAGCAGGAGGTGGTGAGCGAAAGCCGTCTTTGTTGCATGAAGCTATACATCAAAGTTGGTCCCAGGGGCCAGAGTATGGGCAAACTTATGACCCTCCGATAGACGCAGTACAAATTCCGCTGGTGTTCAGAGTGTATAGAGATCCGGACCGACCCGGATATACAGACATGATGGAAGGACTGACAGATGATCAACAGCAAAAAGCCCAAGAAGAAGGATGGATCGGCCCTTGGGAATTGACAACTTCGGCAAAATTGATAGAAGAAGTTCTAAAAACGCAGAAATTCTACTGGAAGATGCAGAAGAGGTGCCACAAGAAAAAGGGGGCAGAGAAACCCTCCTGTATTATTTTACCACTGGATTAGACGCCTGGGGAAATAAAGCAGCAAAACCGAAGAAAAAGTCAGCCGTGTACCACGTGACACCCGAAGAATGGGTGAGAAAGAGGAGGATACAATCTAGAGGGGGAGTGGCTAGCAGAGCGGACACTCCTAGTAGGCCGGACCAAACAATTAAGGTGCGGCTTACAGTGTTGATGGTGTTGGTTCCCTATGTGGGGGTTTATTCTGTCGGAGCACACGTTGACCTCCTGGAGGAACAGCAGCAGTTGTTAGACCAACCGACTCAAGGTGAGGAAAAATCAAGAAAGTCTCGGAGTCGCTGGATGTTTCCCTCCATTTTCCGCAGGACAAGGAAGAAGTAAGAAGAAGCGGCTGTTTGCAAAATGTCGCAAGGACCAAGTGTAAATAGAGTACCCATTATTAATAATCAAGGAAGACTTGGACCCTACATACAAAGTGTCTTCGGTGCTGAGAAACTATACTTAAATTGGCCAGAAAAAGATTTTGAAGAAGAAGACTGGGAACTAGCATCTAAAGGATATTTTGTCACACATTATGAATATAAAAGAGATGCCGAATTAACAGAGACAACAGGACAAAAATTACTCGCTGAACGAGTGCTGAGCGATGTAGGTCTGCGGCATTGGTACGTGAAAGGACGACGAAGAATGCCCCAATCGGTTCTAAGATGTCCAGATACCTACCCTTGGATATTAAATGTGGTTTACCTACAACTCAAAGACTTAAGATTCACATTGAGATGGGGGATTAATTACGTTGAGCCACTCCAAGGAATCTATGTGGAAATATACCTTAACCAGTGCTTGATCTGGACGACAAGCCCCAACATGCAACGTCAATTGAACAGACGACTGCAAGACCCAAGATATCCCGTATTAGATAACCAGACATTAAATTTGAGAGTTATCGTATGAGCTGCCTACCCCCAACCATACCAACATTTTTTGTAAATCAAGACTACTTCTACCTGTACAGAAGAGGAGTCTGGAACTGTAGTCAAGCAAGAAAAATTCAGCTTCAAATTGAGCCCAAGGATCAAGAAGACAAGCCTATAGTTCCCCTTTATCTAGCCCTATCACAAACCAGGTATTCTGGACACCAGTTTTGGCAGCATTGGCAAGATCTATGGGACTATGTACCCCTACATCGAGCACAGAGGATCCCTGAGGGACCCCTCCCTAAACCTGACAGAATGATTGTTACGATGGGGAAGTGGGCATGGAAAGGAATGGATTCAGAACTTAAGCACCCATCTCCGATCTACACTCATCTCTCTAAGAGACAACAACTGTTCCCTATGGTGGTGTATCTTGGCAGAAAGAGAAGGAGACCGATGGCGGAGTAACAACTCACTCTGAATCATGCTGCGGACCTTCAAACTGGATGAAAATAATGTAAATAGTCTACGATCCGGGCCGGGAGGACTTACACCATACTTGGAATTACCCTACAAGAAAATATGTTTAAACTGGCCACAAAAGGATTACAAAGAAAAAGGATGGTTGCTGGGAACAGGAGGATACTTTGTAGATAATAACTCATATAAAAGGACTGCTGATCTTACAGAGCCTGGAATATACACTCCTTTAGAAGCTATCGTAAACAAAGTTGGACAACACTGGAATTGCCCTGGGGTTGGATGGAAGTTTTACCCAATACCCCGGTGTCCAGACTTATACCCCTGCATCTTGAATGTAGTGTATGTACAGAGAAGGGGCTACAGATTTAAAATAAGGTGGGGACCTAATTATGTTGATCCATTACAAGGAATGTATGTGGATATTTGGCTTGGATCTTTCCAGATTTGGACCAGTAGTCCCTATATGTTTAAAAGACTTCAACAACAAGAGGCACGTTCAACTTTTTATTTGATTGAGAACCAAACTTTGCCAATATGTACGACAGTACAGTACCTTGACATCGAAAAATGCGGAAGTGTTCCGCCTATTAGAAGTGGATGGCGAACCAGAGTACTAGTGGGGCTTTGGCAACCCCCAAAGGCTATACTGATACGACTTGGCATAAAGTCGGGAAGAGGATTATTTCGGAGATCGACTCCTCTGTACTCTGTGATGGCGCAGTATGTCTACAATGGAGCGGCATATTGGAACGCCTATGAGGATATCTTGCCTGAACCTGGCGAGCCAGCCTGGTATTGCTCATGGGGATGCAGAGTACTACTGGGCTATCGAGCAGGATATTGGGAAAAAGAAGCTGTTTTTCCAGCATTACCAAGACATGATGTTTGCAGAATGATAATGCCTACCTGGAAACATTGGGGTAATTATAACCTCACCTGTGACAACACCCGCAGCCGAGTGCCGAAAGTGGATACTACATCTACAATAGTCCCTCCGTTGAACAACGCTACCGACATGGGAGCAGGGAGACCTTATTCCAAACCAACCGTCATCTCACCTGTAGCATTGGTGGGATCCACAAAGATATCACCAACACAGAGAAAAACTAAACCACTCCCTACATCGCCAACACAAGATACTCAGCAAGTATTAGAACCAAAAGTTAAAAGTATTGATAACATGGTTAGAAATAGATGGAAGAAGATTCATGATTATTGTGTAAAAGAAAAAGTAGCAAAATTAGATAGATGTTATTGGAATCGACCTATTGGATGTACATCTCAAAATTACATGGTGCTTACACCAGTTATTGATTTGATAGACAGGATTACTTGGAAACAAAGACAAGAGGCAAAACATGATGAATGGCTTAACGACACTTTTCCGTGGGTCTGGAGCGTTCCACTGATACATTTTGAGGGGAATTTTCCAAGGGGATACACGTGGACTGGGCATAGTTTGCGGGGTCCACATAAAGCAAAATTCTATGTGCAAAAACTACCAAAGCCTGATGAGCTAAGGTCAGTACCTCGGGAAGATTTTAGCAAAATTGATCAATGCGTGGCAAATAAAATCTATGGAAGCTTACATGAGACAGAATACCATAATAATTTGGCTGAAGGTTCTGGTAAATCCCCCCGATGTCCCATAGACCAAATTAAGACAGGGAATTGGCTAAGATGGGTATATAACTGTACAAAGTTGTTACAGGTTCCAACCATTAAGGGGACCCTTCAAGCATGGCAGGAAGGAGTTAGACGTAGTAAGGACGTCACCTGGTGGGGAATGGAGAAATATGAAATTGAAGATTGGGTATTCCCCTGTTTAGACCAAAGTAATAATTATTGGGTTAAATATCAATACATCGCCACGGTCTACTCCAGAGACAGAGCTACTTGGTCTAGTGTACTCTGGAGACCAAATCCTTATGTTACACCACGGCCATGGAAAATGATTTGTAATAGACTTAATACCACATGCACAATAAGCCTTGCCCGCCAAAATTGTAGAAAAGTTCCTGGCTGGGAAGAATATTGTGATGCTTACTATGACGGCGAGTATGACACTTATGGCCATCAAACAGTTTGGGAGAAGAACAGGGCAGGCGAATGGATAAGAGCTTTTCCACCCAACGTTGGATGTGCCAAGGCTGTCCTGGGACATGGAATGTCAAAAAGGAAGCAGATCCTAGGCCACATAGTGCCATTTGTTGGAGATGCTTTGATAATGCTTGAAGAAGGATATGCCTTCAAGAAAAGTCTATGTGAAGGACAAGAAATTGTCGGTTACGAATGGTTGGGACCCAATCGGATTTACAATAATGGTACATGTGAATCGCCTGCAGAACATTGGTTGAGCTGTGGAAAAGGAAGAAGTCGGCATGAATGTTCTTGGTGGGAAAGAACGCAAATAATCGCTGGAGGAATCATCACCACTTTTGCAGCAGAGACCGGAGAAGTCATTAAAGAAGGTCTCGAAGTAGTGACTGGTTGGATTGGACATTTGTTTGGATATCTTTGGCCCTATCTGTTAATCATAATAGGACTTATTATTGCTGCAGTAATTGGATATGTTTTGATAAAAGGAAGTTTCGCAGCCGCCCTGCGCTTGTGTGGGAGGAGCACACAACGCAGTGATATGGAGCCCCTCCTCCGTTAGGGACGAGCGATGGAGTCTACAAAGCTCGACGCCGAGACACGCCCTGTTCATTCTGCCTTGGGGGAGTGAAGGAAGAAGAAGCATCTACATAACAGCGTACAAACTTAAGGAGATAAGTAAAAAAGAATAAGAGAGCACAATGTCCAACAATACTGGCGGCATAAATGACACCATCTTCAAAGTGAGTAGAGTGGAGTTTATTGCACTACTGTTAATATGGCTGCTATACTGCTGTGTCGGCCGTTGGGACTTACGACAACCACTGCGAATAGTAACGCTACTACATGGATGTGTCAGATTGGCGATCATCAATCTGCACTACGGTCAGAATGATTTAGGGTTGTCTTTATTCATCACTCATGTCCTCGGTCGCTTTACTCTCCAGTTTGACTGTTGGGGAATATGGCAGTACACATCAATTACAATTTGGATGGTGATAGATATGACAGCAATCTTTTACGCCCCGGCAGTGATAGCTGACATTGTGTGTGAAGCTGTGATGGCCCTGACCCTATTGGCGTACATAGCTACGTTAACTGGAGCCGTACAACGCAAGAAACCCTGGCTCTACAAACTTGGACTTATCATAATTTGGGCCTTAGGATGGGGAATATTATCAGCTTTATACTGGCTATCCATGGTTAGTCAACTACTCCTGCTGTTATGGTTTACGACCTATGATGCTTGCTTCCCGCGTACAGCTCCTTCAGCTACAGCGGGAATGGTAACGTCATCACAGTCCCACTCTCCTACGGTGATCATGAGGCAGCTCTGGCGTGCATCTGAATAATCCCGACGAACTCTTTTGCTTGCTTGCAATATAATAGTTAAAAGACTGTTTCCTCTTATACTATAGGGGGATGTAAGATGTATTCATTGTCAAGCCACCCTGGAACAAGCGCTCTACTTCTGGGAGATAACACCGACTCTGTGGTGCCCGACGTGTTATGGCAACAACTTCCCTGTTCAAGTGGCACAGGGAATAGTGGGACGGAAGGATACTTCTTTTCTGCCCCAGGTACCAACAGCAACATACCTAAAAATTGAAGTCGAGGCAAACATGATTTGGCATTCCCTTTTGGTTGATCAAATACGAGCTGACACTGTAGTGTCTCCAGAGGGATATATGTATTGCCCCGTGTTTACCAAAATGTGGATGTACCCTACGGGAATAAGATTCTCCACAGCTCATCTTGCTGATGGCCGGATTGTGGCCATTGGTCCTTCATTACCACCAGCTCCACGTTCATCTCCACAGCGCACTGCGGAGGTTGGAGTGCAGACTAAGGATATGAACTGGTGTTTGGAGGCCCTCACGCAGATGTTCCTGGACGAACACCTTCAACAGCCCGAGCCTGAGGATATTCACGCTGAAGCTTCACCTCAACCGAAGGACACATCACCACGACCATCTACACCAGTTACACCGTGTTATACACCCGTCACCCCCACTTCACCATGCGCACCATCGTTCCCTGACGGATTATCATCTCAGGAATATGAGGCAACTTCGTCTCCATCGGGATTACCATCACAATCATCGCTACTGGAAGAGCAACCTTCTGACGACGACAGCAATCTACAGATGGGCGGAGAGGAGTACGTGGTGCTGGATGAGTGTCGTTCAACTCCAGCTCCTCCTGTTCTGTCTCCGATGGTGGATGAAAAAGAAGTGCTCACCCTTCACCCTGTCGACGACGACGAGGATGTTTATATGGAGGCATAAAGAGATCGGCAGAGCTTCAAGTCATGGAGGGGGTGTCAGGAAAGATGACTTTAAGCTTGCTTTCAGCTTGTTTTCATCTTGGAATATAGTACGTGCCATGGGATTAATATACATGCGGTTGGATTAAACTGAACAGTGTTTGGTGCTTTCCCGGAGTAAGTGAGGTCATACCGGACTTTTCCATTACAAATGGGGAGGCCCACGGAATGAACTCAGTGGTGAAGATGATGGAATATGTCTAAAGATGATTCTAAAATGACAAGTATGATCAAATGAAGTATTAATGTGTTAAAAATTAAGAGTTGATTAGAAAAAGTATGTTACAAATAAGTGAAATGAATGATTATATGAGTTGTTTTTCATAAAGAGTGCAGAGTTAGAGAAAAAAGGAAGTGAAGAAGTTGTTTTTCATAAAGAGTGCAGTCAGGAGAAAAGAGGAAGTGAAGTGATGTCGCAAGCAGAGCAAGAGAAGCTGATGATAAACAACTGATCAAATGATTAAGATGTGGTAAAATATGAAAATGAATAATAAGGAATGAAAATGTTGTATATGATCATATGAATTGTTTTTATGTGAAAGAGAGTTGTAATGAAATGATTGAATATGATTGATGTGATTCTAAAGACATGATTTAGAAAAACGAATTCTCAGAAAAGTTGAAGTGTTAACAGAAAAGAGGAACTTAAGAAATAAGTTACTGGCAAAGGGCCGCAGATGACTTCCAGTAAGGAAAGGAGAAGGGAGGAGGTTTTGAGTCACCAGCATCCCCATGGTAACCAAGATCATCTGAGAACAACAAAGAGTCAGCACATATATAAACTGTGAAACACCAGGAAACGGGGTTATTCTTCCAGGGAGAGGTGCTGTTGTCACTTCTCCCCTGCTACGAGGAGATCACAAGACTTGACCATCTTGTGAGCAGCAGTTGGAATTGTGGAGTGAGAGGATTGGAGCCATAAGAGATTATTTGAGAGAGTTTTCAACTCCCACTCAGGCCGTCCAGTCATGGAGTAGCAGAGCATTGGAGAATAATCACTGGCCTTAAGTCTGAGTGGGGAAGTTTCAACGTTTTCTCTCTCAAGGAACATCACAGCATACCAGAATGGATTAGATCAACTTTTGGTTGATTGAAGAAGGAATAAACTCTTATGTGGATTAATTTCCTGAAGGATTACAACATCACACAAGGATCGTGGTCAGCTAACAACTAATAGCTGATGAAGAGGAAATCAAGTTCATCGAGCTGGGGACTTTAACATCAAAAACCTCCTTCCCTCACTCCTAGAAAAATTGTTAAGAAAACAATCCAGTCCAGTCAAAGTAAGATCAGACAGTATTATTGAATTCAAAACAAAAATCTCTGCCAATCATTATTCTGATTATACTTGAATTACTGTTGTGAAATTATCATCATATAACCTATTTTGATTATGTTGTCGGCACTTGCAAAACCTGCAATAAATTTCCAAGCATGCAGTTAGTGTTAAGGCTCGGACATTGGATTTATTGATGCTTCTTAAGGTGTAAAAGTTAAAGTTTATTGGGTGTACAACATCAAAAAGTGCTCTAAAAGGTTAGTCTGGTTTTTAATGAAATTAACGCATCCTGGGGACTCGCTGTACGAGTCACTAATTTCAAAATCTAGCAACATTCCAAGAGCCCTGATCCATAAGAGGAGAGCTGCCGTTAACGGGCGTGGCCGGTTCGTATCCTGGTTCCAGAGAAGGCTATTCGACCGGGGTGCGAGATCAGCGTCAGCGGGGTGGACATCCGGATGGAGGCAGTGAGCGGCTAGACGAATCTCCTCGCCACCAGCTTGAACAGCCTTTGTGCAGCCCTGCCAGGTAATACCCGTGGAGACACGAAGGTCGGATCCCAGAGACGGAGAGCTGGTTTAGTACACAAACACACTCATCGGAGGGTGAGCGTGTGCCGTGTATCTAAAAAAAAATAGCGGGATCTGACAATGTGTGGAGGGGGCGTGCACAGGCTTCATTTGTCTCACCGAGGTCATAAACAGTGTTACCCACACCCCACCTTTTTTATCCAAATATGGGTTAGTTGTAACAGCCATAGAATAACCTCTGCCAACATGTCGACACCCACAGCGGCTAATTTTGGGCTTCACATCCTGCTTCTCTGGATGTCTATAGAAACCACAGCATGCAGGGTTTGTCCAGTATATATAGTCTATAGTATTTTCATACTACAGATAAAACTATTTCCATTTTGTTGATTGAAACAAAGCACACTTCAGGCTTTTTCTAATGTTAAATTCTGATTGTTGGTTTTATTTATTATATTGCAGTTATGAATCTGTAAAATGAAACAGTACACCATGTCTGACGCATATAAAATGGTAAATTTTGTCATCTGGACAAAAGTTTGATTCCTTCGATATCTGCTGGGTCTGTTCATGTTCTTACTGCACTTCAAATCAGATCAAAACCTGAAGATTCAAATGCAAACTTTGATTACATCATCAACTGTACTGTTGCATCATATCCCATCAGCATCTTTGCTTCAGTCAAGACTCAGCTCATTAGAGAGTAAAGAAGTCCTCTTTGTTTTCTTCTGCTCCATCCTTTTGTCACTCAGTCATCTCACTGTGTTTGTTCTGATGTCGTCACTGGAGTATAATAAGCTGTGCCGTATTACATTTAGATACACATCTCTCATTTATTCAGTGCAGTTTTCCAAATTGCCGTCAGCGATGCTACCTCGCCACTCGAAGGTGTATTCAGCTGTCACTAATTATTTCCATCAATACTGTGATGGACTGAAAATACTTCAGAGGAGCTGCAGAGATTCTGTAGTGGCATGTAAACAGGTGAATTATTCTTTTATTCCCCTTATTAGATGTGACGTTCTCACTGTTTTATTCATTGACTGCGTTATCTTTCTTACAAACCTTGAAACATTTTGAAGGTTTTATTTAAAAAATACAGAGTTTTCCCTGTCTTTTTTGTGTGCTATTTTCATGTTTTATGTGTCATTCTGTAAGGTCTGGAGAAAGAGTGTAGAACATTCTGGACCTTTTGACATGTTCTACTGTGTCAGGAACAACATGTACTTATAGGTCTTTATATTTTTATTTTAAGTTTATATTTTAAAACGATCAAAAGGAGATGCTTTCGGATAGGTGCTGTCAGGTGCACGGTTGTACAGTGCTTCCAGAAAGTATTCACAGCACTTCACTTTTTCCACATTTTGTTATGTTATAGCAGGGGTAGGCAACCTGTTCCAGAAAGAGCCATGAGGGTGCAGGTTTTCTTTGCAGCCGCTGACTCCACCAGGTGAGTTTACTGATTAATATCACTTTGAGCAGATGGAATCAATTAATCAGTGAAATCACCTGGTGGAGTCAGTGGCTGCAAAGAAAACCTGCACCCTCATGGCTCTTTCTGGAACAGGTTGCCTACCCCTGTGTTATAGCCTTATTCCAAAATGTATGAAATTCATTTTGTACCTCAAAATTCTACACACAATACCCCATAATGACAATGTGAAAAAGTTGGGGTTTTTTTTTGAGAATTTTGCAAATTTATTAAAAATAAGAATAGGGCTTATATCCACCTGCATGATGAGTGTGATGTTGTGTGATGTGCCTGTTCTGCAAAGCAGAAGTTCTCTTGTTGCATCATCTAAGTCTGTGATGGGCTTGACCCCTTGTTTCCTACAAGAAACCATGTAATTGAAAAGTGTTATTCCAAAGTATTACAGGACTCTAAGACCGATCAGTACCAATAGAAAAACTGCATTCAGTGTTTATTGGTCTGTTTAAAGAAATTTGAAATGTAGATCATCAAAATATTCACCTGCAGAAAGAAGTGTGATGACATTCACTTTCATCAGACCAAAAAGAACAGGGAGGAAGATGTGCAGCCATTCTAACTCCAACCAGACTGACAGCAGCAGCTTTGAACATGTCCAGACATGCAGTACCCCATTCACTGCATTGCTCATCATGCAGGTAAGCATAAGCCTAGTAACTGTGGAAACCTTGGGGAATCCCCTGGTAGATCTATGTGCAAGCATTCTGGGGTGTGCCATGAATCATATGAATGCAGCGTGTGCACACAATTAAAATGAAATTGTCATTTCAGCACTAGAAATACATTTGCGAGTGCACAAATTAGCCATAATTGGATGCTTAAATTAACCAGGAAGGAGTTTCATAAAGGCCATATTTAGAACACATAAAATAGATATCAATGCCTTCAAAATGGAATCAGTTTGAAGAGTGTTATTTACTGCCCACATGAGCTTTTCTTCTAATAAAATTTGACCACAAAATGTTTTTTTCAGATTTCAGAGGTTTCTCCCATAATAACTGTTTACCACCGATATGCCAAATTTACATATTTCATAGCCAGTATAGCTGGCATTAAGGAGCCAAGAAACGGAAAGGCTTCTTTGAGTGTAATGGTATGCTTCAGTGTCTCAAACATGGATGCTCGCAATAGTCAATGTAATATTTTCCATAGTTTGAGCATACATAAACTTCACAGTTTAGTGTCAATGTCTGTTGTTTGACTATAGTCCAGGTCTGGGTGTCCATGACAACTGCCACAGAAAATTTCAAGCCTTGAAGTCCATTATTTGCTGAGATCTTCTACCTTGAACATGGCTCCCGAAATGATGGCCATAATTTTTGCCTAAAAACGGCAGACCCCATGCACACTAAATTGGCCATATCTCAGAAACTACTTGGCCTACAGGCCTCAAACTTCAGATTTGTTGTTCTGAATATTATGGGAATATTTGATTAAAATTTAAAGAAAATCTGAGACAAAGTGCTTGAGGCCCTTGTTGAATTGACATGGAATGACCCAATAATAATTGTCATGAAGCTCAAAATTGAGCTTGTTTGTAGACCTTAGACAGGATTGTCTCCAGGCACAAATCTGGGGAAGGGTACAGAAACATTGCTGCTGCTTTGAAGGTCCCAATGAGCACAGTGGCCTTCATTCTCTGTAAATGGAAGAAGTTTGGATCCACCAGGACTCTTCCTAGAGCTGTCTGCCTGTCTAAACTGAGCGATCGGGGGAGAAGGGCCTTAAGCCTGGTTCACATGGTAGGATAATTAGGCCGATATCGGACCCGACTTCCCAGTGTTGTGTGGGCCGCCAGAAGAGGAGGTACTGCTGGCTCACCACCACCAGATGGCGCCCTGCCTGGAGTGCGGGCTTCAGGCACGAGAGGGCGCAGTCACCATGGACACAGCCGGGAGTGACAGCTGTCACTCATTATCTCACAACAGCTGTCACTCATCTGCACTTCATCTTGCCACTCCATAAAGACCGGACTTCATCTCCACCTCGCTGCCGAGATATCGTCTACCTTAGGAGGTAATTTGTTCTCAGCCATTGTTTTGTCTACCACAGACAGTGTTTGCTTGTGCTATTTTTGCAGTAGGTTTTGTGAGTGCTTGCAGCTGGAGGCTGGGTTTGGACTGACGTCTTCACTCCAAACCTTTGATAAGTACACATACTACTGCACGTGCCAGCTTTCTGAATGAGAGGTGGAGGTGGAGTTCCACCATTGTTGTTACTGGGTGTTCACACACCCACATCTGATTGTCTCTGCTCCTCGCCAGCAGTACCAGATCCGACACGTGGAGACGGTGGCCACCTGGGGTTTTCGGGACTTGGCGGCTCCAGTATTCTCCAGGTTCGGTGGCGGAGGAAATCGTGTGGTTCCGGTTTTTCTCAGGACAGACGTCCTCTATCCTCGAGCCTGCCCACACGTCACCTTTGTTAATTGACTATTGTACACATTCTGTAATCTGTTGTGTTTGGTTGTGCTTTTCACAACAGTAAAGTGTTCATATTTGACTCTTTCATTGTCCGTTCATTTACGCCCCCTGTTGTGGGTCCGTGTCACTACACTTTCACAACACCCAGTTCCTGCCACTGAAAAACATCCACACAGCATGATGCTGCCACCACCATCCTTCAGGGCCCCTTCACACATAACACGAAAGAAGCCAACTATCGCACGAAGGAGCAATTGCATACCATTTGTGAAAAATCGGAGCTGCCTCTAACGCCTCGTACACCTGTCGCTACAACTGTTTGCACACACCAGCGGCCAAAAGACAGAGAGTGCCCTGTGAGAGCCCTTTCAGTCCCTCTCACGGCAGGTGTTGGCCAAATTCCAGGTGACACACATGAACATCCAACACCGCTCACTGTACACTTAGAAAATGTGTGGCCATTCACACTGTTAGTATGAAAATAGTAAGCAGATGATCACTTTTGAGCTGGCTGTGAAATTTGTCTAAGTGCCCCCATGAGTGTGGCGTTGCAAAAAGCAACATGTGGCGTGTGTATTGCAGGTGTGCTGCACCCCCCCCCCCCCAAAAAAAACAAATACACATGTGGCGTGTGTGTGTTTCGCGCAGCCCCACTCCAACTCCCCCAACACATGTGGCGTGCAGGGGAGGGGGGCACACTTGCATAAAATGCTGATATGTATGTACAGACATGATCACACGGGACAGCCACATCTGAGTGCACACAAAACAGAAAGGCACATCTCAGCTAATCACAGCACACTGACAACATTACAAACACAGAGACCACCGCCAGGACAGGTATATAAATAATTACTACAATAACTACAAACACAATTACATAAATAATTAAAATGAATGACCACATAAGACAGAAACAGAGCAGTGTAGCACAGTGGTAAAGTTTCTGTCTGTTATTCAGAGCTTTTGTAAATTGCCCCTTCACACATAGTGCAAACTCTGGACGAAGTGCACTTCGCATGACGCAGGAATCGTGTGCAAACCATGTAATGTCAGATTAGATCAGATTAGAACACGCAGCAGGTGATCTCACTGTCACGTCACACACGTGAGCTCTGTTGCACATGACGCAGTGTCCTGCGGCGCATCGTCCACAAAACATGCGCAGCCGGTTGGAAATATGCCAGCAGATGTAGACATGAATGACACAAGCAAACTGCTTCTCATTCATGTCATTTCAAGACTGTATGTCTGTGACCATGG
Organism: Thalassophryne amazonica; assembly: GCF_902500255.1. NCBI lineage: Eukaryota > Metazoa > Chordata > Actinopteri > Batrachoidiformes > Batrachoididae > Thalassophryne > Thalassophryne amazonica. The sequence goes on along the minus strand of NC_047110.1, from coordinate 15,655,558 downwards.
GTCATTCACAGAGGAACAGACGGATCCTATTTGTATTGCTCGCTTGATAAATGTGGTGTTTTTATATAGTGTGTGGTTTTAATTTTTTTGTAATACTTCCATGTCCTTCCTGATATGAGGCAGATTCCCACAGTTTTCAAAGAATAACTCTGGCACTCAGTGGTAAAGTCAATGACTGGTAATCAAATCAAATCAATTTTATTTATATAGTGCCAAATCACAACAAACAGTTGCCTCAAGGCGCTTTATATTGTAAGACAAAGCCATACAATAATTACGGAAAAACCCTAATGGTCAAAACGACCCCCTAAGAGCAAGCACTTGGCGACAGTGGGAAGGAAAAACTCCCTTTTAACAGGAAGAAACCTCCAGCAGAACCAGGCTCAGGGAGGGGCAGTCTTCTGCTGGGACTGGTTGAGGCTGAGGGAGAGAACCAGGAAAAAGACATGCTGTGGAGGGGAGCAGAGATCAATCACTAATAATAAATGCAGAGTGGTGCATACAGAGCAAAAAGAGAAAGAGACACTCAGTGCATCATGGGAACCCCCCAGCAGTCTAAGTCTATAGCAGCATAACTAAGGGATGGTTCAGGGTCACCTGATCCAGCCCTAACTATAAGCTTTAGCAAAAAGGAAAGTTTTAAGCCTAATCTTAAAAGTAGAGAGGGTGTCTGTCTCCCTGATCTGAATTGGGAGCTGGTTCCACAGGAGAGGAGCCTGAAAGCTGAAGGCTCTGCCTCCCATTCTACTCTTACAAACCCTAGGAACTACAAGTAAGCCTGCAGTCTGAGAGCGAAGCGCTCTATTGGGGTGATATGGTACTATGAGGTCCCTAAGATAAGATGGGACCTGATTATTCAAAACCTTATAAGTAAGAAGAAGAATTTTAAATTCTATTCTAGAATTAACAGGAAGCCAATGAAGAGAGGCCAATATGGGTGAGATATGCTCTCTCCTTCTAGTCCCTGTCAGCACTCTAGCTGCAGCATTTTGAATTAACTGAAGGCTTTTCAGGGAACTTTTAGGACAACCTGATAATAATGAATTGCAATAGTCTAGCCTAGAGGAAATAAATGCATGAATTAGTTTTTCAGCATTACTCTCAGACAAGACCTTTCTAATTTTAGAGATATTGCGCAAATGCAAAAAAGCAGTCCTACATATTTGTTTAATATGCGCATTGAATGACATATCCTGATCAAAAATGACTCCAAGATTTCTCACAGTATTACTAGAGGTCAGGGTAATGCCATCCAGAGTAAGGTGTTGTGTGGGCTGCCAGAAGAGGAGGTACTGCTGGCCCACCACCAGAAGGCGCCCTGCCTGAAGTGCGGGCTTCAGGCACGAGAGGGCGCTGCCGCCTCAGGAACAAGCCGTGGTGACAGCTGTCACCCATCATCCGTGACAGCTGTCACTAATCAACACATCTGGTATAAAAGCAGGAAGACACCTCCACCAAACTACAAGATATCATCTTCATCTGGAGGTAATACTCAGCCCCTTTTGTGAGATCGATAAATCTATTATTGTGAGTGTTTGCAGGAGAACCGGTCGTTTTTGAGGAGGCTGTGCAAGACGGCGCTCCTTTTCAGCTGAGACCGCTGCAACGCGCTGAGTGAGAGGTGGAGGTGGCATTCCCACCATTGTTACTGGGTGTTCACACACCCACCCTTTGACTGTCTTTTGCTTTCTGCCAGCAGTACCAGATCCGACACGCCGGGAAGGTGGCCACCTGGGGACTCCGGGACTTGGCGGCTCCAGTATTCCTCGGGTTCAGGTGGCGGTGGAAATCGTGTGGTTCCGGTTCGTTTCCAGATGGGCGGCTCCTATCGTCGAGCCTGCCCACACGACACCTTTTATTAATTGACTGTTGCACATTCTGATTCTGCTGTGTTTGGTTGTGACATTCACACCAGTAAAGTGTTATAATTTGACTCCTTCCATTGTCCGTTCATTTACGCCCCCTGTTGTGGGTCCGTGTCACTACACTTTCCCAACAGGATATCTCGGCCAGCGTCATGGACTCCGAGCGGCATCACCAGGTTGTTGAACAACCAATGGGAGAGCAGGGAGCGCAAGCATCTGCAGGAGGCGTGATTGGTGAGCTACAGCATATTCTCACCGCCTTTACGGCTCGAATGGATCAAATAGCCGAGCAAAACATCCTTCTGAACCGCAGGGTGGAGGCTCTCTCTGCGCAAGTGGCGGCGAGCGCTCAGGGCGCTGCTGCAGCTCCTCCTCCTGTCGATCCTGTGCTAGATATTAATGTTACAGTGGTGGTCCAACAACCCCTCCCACCATCCCCTGAAGCATACATAAGCCCTCCTGAGCCGTATGGAGGTTGTGTGGAGACGTGCGCGGACTTTCTTATGCAGTGTTCGCTCGTCTTCGCACAACGTCCCGTCATGTACGCGTCAGACGCAAGCAAGATAGCTTATGTGATCACTCTGCTTCGGGGAGAGGCACGCGCTTGGGCTACAGCGCTTTGGGAGCAAAATTCACGGCTCCTTCACACGTACACTGGGTTTGTGAGGGAGTTCAGAACTGTGTTTGATCACCCTAACAGGGGAGAGACCGCTTCAACTGTGCTGCTGTCGATGAGACAGGGACGCCGGAGCGCAGCCGCTTATGCAGTCGACTTCCGCATCGCGGCTGCGAGGTCCGGCTGGAATAACGCTGCGCGCCGCGCCGCCTTTGTAAACGGACTGTCGTCAGTCCTAAAGGAGCACCTAGTGGCCAAGGATGAACCGCGGGAATTAGATGGGCTTATTGATCTCGTTATACGGTTAGACAATCGGTTGGAGGAACGCCGTCGGGAACGAGACGAAGGACGTGGCCGGGCGCGCGCCGTCCCTCTTCCTTCCGGGTCCGAGAAGGGTCTGCCCTTCCCACGCTCCCTGGCCTCTACATCCCGTGGGGCGACAGCTCCCCCTGCTGACGAAGCTATGGACACGAGCAGGGCCACATTTAGACCACCTAATAGACAGAGGAGGTTTCCACGCGGGGCGTGTTTTGTTTGTGGCTCAATGGAGCATCAATTGAGCGATTGCCCCGAACGGTTAAACACCAACGCCCGCCCCTAGAGACTGGGCTTAGGGTGGGCCAAAAACTTCACGTGGGACACACACATATTGCCGCACGACTCCGAGTTACAATCCTTAGTGGGGATTTAACCCTTCAGGCCCCAGCACTGGTAGACACAGGGTCAGAAGGGAATCTGTTAGACAGCAGATGGGCCAGGGAGGTAGGGCTCCCTCTGGTGGCGCTACCTACACCATTGCAGGTGCGAGCACTAGATGGCACCCTACTCCCTTTACTCACACACAAGACACCACCAGTAACTCTGGTAGTGTCAGGGAATCATAGGGAGGAGATTGAGTTTTTTGTGACTCCTTCTACCTCCTGTGTGATTCTGGGGTTCCCCTGGATGTTGAAACACAATCCCCGGATTGATTGGCCGTCCGGGGTGGTGGTACAGTGGAGCGAAACCTGCCATCGGAGGTGTTTGGGATCCTCGGTTCCTCCCGGTTCCCAGGCGAAGGAGCAGGTCCAAGTACCCCCCAATCTGTGGGCGGTGCCGGTTGAGTACCACGATCTTGCTGACGTTTTTAGCAAGGATCGGGCACTCACTCTTCCCCCGCACCGTCCATATGATTGTGCCATCGATTTGTTGCCAGGCGTGGAGTTCCCGTCCAGCAGGCTGTACAACCTCTCCCGACCTGAGCGCGAGTCGATGGAGACCTACATCCGGGACTCCTTAGCTGCCGGGCTGATCCGTAACTCCACCTCTCCGATGGGAGCGGGTTTCTTTTTCGTGGGAAAAAAAGATGGCGGTCTTCGTCCATGCATTGATTATCGAGGGCTGAACGAGATCACGGTTCGCAACCGATACCCGTTGCCTTTGTTGGATTCAGTGTTCACCCCCCTGCATGGAGCCAAAATCTTCACGAAGTTGGATCTTAGGAACGCATACCACCTAGTTCGGATCCGGAAGGGAGACGAATGGAAGACGGCATTTAACACCCCGTTAGGTCATTTTGAGTACCTGGTCATGCCGTTCGGCCTCACTAACGCCCCCGCGACGTTCCAAGCTTTGGTTAATGACGTCTTGCGGGACTTCCTGCACCGATTCGTCTTCGTATATCTGGATGATATACTCATCTTTTCTCCGGACCCTGAGACCCATGTGCGGCATGTACGTCAGGTCCTGCAGCGGTTGTTGGAGAACCGGTTGTTTGTGAAGGGCGAGAAGTGTGAGTTTCACCGCACTTCTTTGTCCTTCCTGGGGTTTATCATCTCCTCCAACTCCGTCGCCCCGGATCCGGCCAAGGTCGCAGCGGTGAGAGACTGGCCCCAACCGACAAGCCGTAGGAAGCTGCAACAGTTCCTCGGCTTCGCAAATTTCTACAGGAGGTTCATTAAGGGGTATAGTCAGGTAGTTAGCCCCCTGACGGCCCTGACCTCACCAAAAGTTCCCTTCACCTGGTCGGATCGGTGCGAAGCCACGTTTAGGGAGTTGAAACGCCGGTTCTCGACTGCACCGGTCTTGGTGCAGCCTGATCCTGGTCGCCAGTTCGTGGTTGAAGTGGACGCCTCTGACTCGGGGATAGGAGCCGTGCTATCCCAGAGCGGAGAAACCGATAAGGTTCTTCACCCGTGTGCCTATTTTTCCCGCAGGTTGACCCCAGCAGAGCGGAACTATGACGTGGGCAATTGAGAGCTCCTTGCGGTGAAAGAGACCCTTGAGGAGTGGAGACACCTGCTGGAGGGAGCGTCAGTGCCTTTCACGGTTTTCACTGACCACCGGAACCTGGAGTATATCAGGACCGCCAGGCGACTGAACCCCAGGCAAGCCCGCTGGTCACTGTTTTTCGGCCGTTTTGACTTCCGGATCACCTACCGCCCCGGGACCAAAAACCAAAGATCGGATGCCCTGTCCCGGGTGCATGAACAGGAAGTCAAGACCGAGCTGTCGGATCCACCGGAACCCATTCTCCCGGAGTCCACTATCGTGGCTGCTCTGACCTGGGACGTGGAGAAGACCGTCCGGGAGGCCCTGGCACGGAGCCCGGATCCCGGAACAGGACCGACGAACAGACTATACGTCCCACCAGAGGCCAGGGCTGCTGTCCTGGACTTCTGTCACGGGTCCAAACTCTCCTGCCACCCAGGGGTGCGTAGGACTGTGGCAGTGGTCCGGCAGCGCTTCTGGTGGGCGTCCCTGGAGACTGATGTCCGGGCTTACATCCAGGCCTGCACCACCTGCGCCAGGGGCAAGGCTGACCACCAGAAGGTACAGGGACTTCTACAGCCACTTCCTGTGCCTCACCGCCCCTGGTCCCACATCGGTCTGGATTTTGTCACGGGCCTCCCGCCGTCCCGGGGGCACACCACCATCCTCACGATAGTGGACCGTTTCTCCAAGGCGGCCCACTTCATGGCCCTCCCGAAGCTCCCGTCGGCCCAGGAGACGGCGGATCTCCTCGTCCACCATGTTGTCCGGCTGCATGGGATACCCAGTTCTCCTTGCAGGTGTGGAGAAGTTTCTGCCGGGAACTGGGGGCCACTGTAAGCCTCTCGTCTGGGTATCAGACAGGTCGAACGGGCCAACCAGGAGTTGGAGCAGGCCCTCAGGTGCACGACCTCCGCACACCCGACGGCTTGGAGTGAACATCTGGCCTGGATCGAGTACGCTCATAACAGCCAGGTGTCCTCTGCCACCGGCCTCTCCCCATTCGAGGTGTGTCTGGGGTACCAGCCCCCTTTGTTTCCTGTGGTGGAGGGAGAGGTCGGTGTGCCCTCGGTCCAGGCCCACCTGCGGAGATGCCGTCGGGTGTGGCGCACCGCCCGTTCGGCCTTGTTGAGGGCCCGGACGAGGGCTAAAGCCCATGCAGACCGTCGACGGTCCCCGGCCCCTACTTACCAGCCCGGGCAGGAGGTGTGGCTTTCCACCAAGGACATTCCTCTCCAGGTCAAGTCCCCCAAATTGAAGGACCACTTCATTGGACCCTTCCCCATCCTCAAGGTCCTCAGTCCTACCGCAGTGAGGCTCCAACTCCCGGCCTCACTGCGGATCCATCCGGTCTTTCATGTCTCCAGGGTAAAACCGCATCACACCTCACCCCTCTGTGCATCCGGTCCGGCGCCGCCTCCTGCCCGTATTATCGACGGGGAGCCGGCTTGGACAGTTCGCCGGCTTTTGTACGTCCGTCGAATGGGCCGGGGTTTCCAGTATTTGGTGGACTGGGAGGGGTATGGACCCGAAGAACGCTCCTGGGTGAAGAGGAGCTTCATCCTGGACCCGGCCCTCCTGGCCGATTTCTATCGTCGCCACCCGGACAAGCCTGGTCGGGCGCCAGGAGGCGCCCGTTGAGGGGGGGGTCCTGTTGTGTGGGCTGCCAGAAGAGGAGGTACTGCTGGCCCACCACCAGAAGGCGCCCTGCCTGAAGTGCGGGCTTCAGGCACGAGAGGGCGCTGCCGCCTCAGGAACAAGCCGCGGTGACAGCTGTCACCCATCATCCGTGACAGCTGTCACCCATCATCCGTGACAGCTGTCACCCATCATCCGTGACAGCTGTCGCTAATCAACACATCTGGTATAAAAGCAGGAAGACACCTCCACCAAACTGCCAAGATATCATCTTCATCTGGAGGTAATACTCTCAGCCCCTTTTGTGAGATCGATAAATCTATTATTGTGAGTGTTTGCAGGAGAACCGGTCGTTTTTGAGGAGGCTGTGCAAGACGGCGCTCCTTTTCAGCTGAGACCGCTGCAACGCGCTGAGTGAGAGGTGGAGGTGGCATTCCCACCATTGTTACTGGGTGTTCACACACCCACCCTTTGACTGTCTTTTGCTTTCTGCCAGCAGTACCAGATCCGACACGCCGGGAAGGTGGCCACCTGGGGACTCCGGGACTTGGCGGCTCCAGTATTCCTCGGGTTCAGGTGGCGGTGGAAATCGTGTGGTTCCGGTTCGTTTCCAGACGGGCGTCTCCTATCGTCGAGCCTGCCCACACGACACCTTTTATTAATTGACTGTTGCACATTCTGATTCTGCTGTGTTTGGTTGTGACATTCACACCAGTAAAGTGTTATAATTTGACTCCTTCCATTGTCCGTTCATTTACGCCCCCTGTTGTGGGTCCATGTCACTACACTTTCCCAACATAAGGATCTGGTTAGACACCATGTTTCTAAGATTTGTGGGGCCAAGTACAATAACTTCAGTTTTATCTGAGTTTAAAAGCAGGAAATTAGAGGTCATCCATGTCTTTATGTCTGTAAGACAATCCTGCAGTTTAGCTAATTGGTGTGTGTCCTCTGGCTTCATGGATAGCTAAAGCTGGGTATCATCTGCGTAACAATGAAAATTTAAGCAATGCCGTCTAATAATACTGCCTAAGGGAAGCATGTATAAAGTGAATAAAATTGGTCCTAGCACAGAACCTTGTGGAACTCCATAATTAACCTTAGTCTGTGAAGAAGATTCCCCATTTACATGAACAAATTGTAATCTATTAGATAAATATGATTCAAACCACCGCAGCGCAGTGCCTTTAATACCTATGGCATGCTCTAATCTCTGTAATAAAATTTTATGGTCACCAGTATCAAAAGCAGCACTGAGGTCTAACAGGACAAGAATTTTTGAGAGAAAAGGAAGGTTGGAGATTGACCTATAATTAGCTAAGATAGCTGGGTCAAGTGATGGCTTTTTAAGTAATGGTTTAATTACTGCCACCTTAAAAACCTGTGGTACAAAGCCAACTAATAAAGATAGATTGATCATATAGATTGATCATATTTAAGATCAAAGCATTAATTAATGGTAGGGCTTCCTTGAGCAGCCTGGTAGGAATGGGGTCTAATAGACATGTTGATGGTTTGGAGGAAGTAACTAATGAAAATAACTCAGACAGAACAATCGGAGAGAAAGAGTCTAACCAAATACCGGCATCACTGAAAGCAGCCAAAGAGAACGATATGTCTTTGGGATGGTTATGAGTAATTTTTTCTCTAATAGTTAAAATTTTATTAGCAAAGAAAGTCATGAAGTCATTACTAGTTAAAGTTAAAGGAATATTCAGCTCAATAGAGCTCTGACTCTTTGTCAGCCTGGCTACAGTGCTGAAAAGAAGCCTGGGGTTGTTCTTATTTTCTTCAATAAGTGATGAGTAGTAAGGTGTCCTAGCTTTACGGAGGGCTTTTTTTTATAGAGCAACAGACTCTTTTTCCAGGCTAAGTGAAAATCTTCTAAATTAGTGAGACACCATTTCCTCTCCAACTTACGGGTTATCTGCTTTAAGCTGCGAGGTTGTGAGTTATACCACGGAGTCAGGCACTTCTGATTTAAGGCTCTCTTTTTCAGAGGAGCTACAGCATCCAAAGTTGTCCTCAATGAGGATGTAAAACTACTGACGAGATAATCTATCTCACTCACAGAGTTTAGGTAGCTACTCTTCCCTGTGTTGGTATATGGCATTGGAGAACATAAAGAAGGAATCATATCCTTAAACCTAGTTACAGCGCTTTCTGAAAGACTTCTACTGTAATGAAACTTATTCCCCACTGCTGGGTAGTCCATTAAAGTAAATGTAAATATTATTAAGAAATGATCAGACAGAAGGGGGTTTTCAGGGAATACTGTTAAGTCTTCAATTTCCATACCATAAGTCAGAACAAGATCTAAGGTATGATTAAAGTGGTGGGTGGACTCATTTACATTTTGAGCAAAGCCAATCGAGTCTAACAATAGATTAAATGCAGCGATGAGGCTGTCATTCTCAGCATCTGTGTGGATGTTAAAATCGCCCACTATAATTATCTTATCTGAGCTAAGCACTAAGTCAGACAAAAGGTCTGAAAATTCACAGAGAAACTCACAGTAACGACCAGGTGGACGATAGATAACAACCTGGCGCTGATCCTGCTTAAAAGACACTGGCACATGCACAAACTCTCGCACCGGGTTTGTGCACACCTGCCCGTCTGCGCAATCTTTCGTGGTGCGCTATTTTTTAACTGTTTTGCCGTAATTGACCAGACATCGATCAAACAAAGGGGCCCTTAATTTTGTGAAGTTTAAATTTTTTTTAAACTTATTTCACTGAAGTCCAGATAAATTACACATTGCAGTTCAAGTTTTACAGTCAAACTGCTTAAAAAAACTATTGTCAACCTATGTCCAACTGTTTTAATTTTGCCTCTCTCTCTCTCTCTCTCTCTCTCTCTCTCTCTCTCTCTCTCTCTCTCTCTCTCTGTCTCTCACACACATACCACCCCTCTCTCTCACTCTCTTTTATGGAAGGTGGTGTGAACATTGTCGTATGTACATAATGTTCTTTTGTCAATTGAGAAATTTTTCCATATTTTGAAAGAGTCTAAATTTGGTGATATTTTCTATTCTGTTAAGGTTGTGGTGTTTGTGTGTTCCCTCCGGGTGCTCCGGCTTCCTCTCACATCCAAAAGCATGCAGGTTAAGTGTATTGAAAATTTTAAATTGACTGTAGGTGTCTGTGGGGGTGTGAATGTGTTTGTTTGTCTATATGTGGCCCTGCGATGGGGTGGCATCCTGTCCAGGGTGTACCCTGGCTCATGCCCCATGACTGCTGGGATAGGCTCCAGCCCCCTTTAATGACCTTTAACTGGATTAAGTGGGTGTAGAAAATAGATGGTATAGTGATGCTCAATCATACCGGTAAGTGTTTAAAACCTGCTTGACCCATGGATTACGTAATATTTTCTCTACATGCCTTATATTTGCACGTGGGTGCAAGTCACTGTTTGAGTTTCTTTTAAATTTATGCTCAGAAAAAGAAAAAAAAAAACACCCTATAAAAAGAAAGATTTAACCAACAACACAATAAGCCTTTAAGCGTTTCCCCAAATATTTGTGATTCTTAAACAAAAGCAAAACTGGGCTGATTAAACGAAGTCTCATTTGTGCACGTAAATTCAGAAATATCTGAGAGCAGTAACATGTTGGCCGAGTTCCTTTCGTTGCGTTCTGTGGACAGTCTGCAGCAGCAGCAGATAAATGCACCGATCACTGCGCATGCATGTGGGCTGTAATTGGCCCTGTGCATCTCAGCACAAAACTTTCACTGCCTTTCAACTTTAGCTGTCCTCCAAATTGCTGTTGACACTGTGAAGAGGCATCTAATATCAATCTGTAATGGCTTCTGATGACAAACTACATGGTTGGAAGACCATGTAATCTTCCTTCAATTAATTAAAGCACACAGGGCTTTCCAGCCCATCTCCTGCCGGCCACGCTGAAGCAGCTGCCACTAAATGGCTCCGCTCGCCCTGCTGTCAAGTGGAAAAGATTGAGCTGCTACGTGCTGAGGAAGGCGGATCGTCTCAAGTCCTCAGCAAACATCTGCACATTCAGTCAGCTAATTACCTGCACTGCTTCCCCAGTCCATCAACACCCATTCATGCTGGTTTGTGCTCCAAGGTGAACAATGAGCACAACAATCAAGCTCTAAATGTGCAAAATATGAATGAAAGGTGATAATATCGAACAGGACTGCTGCATGCCATTTTTGTTTTGAGCTTCTTCTTCACAGTCATCAAACACAATCACACTCATAACTATAACCGTTGACATCAGTGATGTCAAAGTGGCAGCCTGAGGGCTGAACACAGCCACAAGTCAAAATGCTTGTGAATGCATGTGAATTTTTAAAAAAGGAAACACTCAGCAGTGTTCAAATTAAGACTATTAGTTATGGTGAAGTGCATTTCAGTAATCACATGGACATGTTTACAGCGTTGCCATCTTCGTGGTTTTTCCGGAAGAGTTCCTCGTTGTGCACTTACCATTTCATATGATCATTGTTTGTCTGTTTTTAAAGTGGGCCAGTAGGAGGACAGAATCTGGCCTGTGGCCCTTCTTTTCAGTTCCATAACACACTAGGGGTGGGATGACTATGATAATAGTAAACTACAACTAGTAATTATCTGACTAGTTGACAAATTTTCTTCTACAGTAGTTGACTGATCATTCAGACAGCATGAGTTTCCAACAATTTAAGGGTAAACCATTAAAAAATATATTGCCTATCTATAACTGAGACATGCATTTTTATAACTTCAGTTCTTTCCTTGCACAGCAATCAAAAACAAAGACTGGGATCCCTTGTTTTGCTGGAACCAACACAGGCCAGCATCCACCAGCAGGTGGCACTCCCTTCACTTCAGGCCTTTGAATAAATACCTTAGATCTACACAGTGGTGCGCACAGTTCAGCTAATCTGCTAACCACTATTTATCAAAGCTAATGTTTTTGTTAGCGGATTAGCTTTTCAGATAACTTTTAAAACCATCAGCGGACCAATTAGCTTCCGATAAATTTAGTTCCGATAACTTTCAGTCCGCTAACTTTTTTTTGCTGGTAAAGTGAGCAAAGTTTAACAGTCAAAAAGGTTTGTAAGCCATAAAATCAAACATTTTAGTCCCTGTCCCTGTGTGTTTGTGGCAGACTGGCTGTCACTTGCTGATGACATTATCATTAAGCGCAAGACGTGATTGGCCAGTCGACTCAGGGAGCATTGTGGGTAGTGTAGTTCAGGTACACTTTGGACATTGTCCCTTCGGCTGCTCCCTTATTTTGTACTCGGGGTCGCCACAGCAAAACCAAGATGGATCTGCATGTTGAATTGGCACAAATTTTACGCAGGATGCCCTTCCTAACGCAACTCCACATTACATGGAGAAATGTGGTAGGGGTGGGATTTGAACCGGGAACCTTCCACACTGAAACCAGGTGCCGCTCAGATTTCTGTCATCTGCGGCAACATCAAAATTGATCAAGAATCAGCAATATTCTTTAAAACAGAGGAAGAATATCTGCGTAAGTGTGAAAATAACATACAAAATTAAGAATATTTTATTATAGGTCATGTTTCCCGCCAATTTATTTCTCTGAATCAAATTTATTTGACTTTGGTTGCGATCACTGGTGTCCCCGCCCATTCCAACACATTTTGTTGAACTATTCACAACCTGAGCAGCAATTTATTTGTATGAATCAAATTTCTTTGACTTTTGTTGCGACTAAGTTGTGATCGCCGGTGTACCCACCCATTTCAATTAAATATTTTGTTGAAATTCACATCCTGAGCAGTCTTCAAAATTGAAATAATTTGTTCACATAATTTTTCAGGAGCCGCCAAGACCCAGATTCCGAGATGACATGTCAGTCACTCAAACCCAAGGTATTTGAAAATTCTAAATAGTGTTGTTGTGGCTATACTAAAATACAAAATGGATGAAATGGAGCGAAATGGAGTAATCAAGAAATGGGGGTAAAATTTAACAAAATATGATCCAAATATGATTAAATATGATTCAATTAATACTTTTATTTAATTATTTTTTAGCAAAATGGAGCGAAATGAGGACTGATAATAACGAAATGGGAGTAAACATAGCAAAATGGAGCAGACTGACTCCAAATATGATTCAATTAAGTACTTTTATTGAATGATTTTTAAGCGAAATGGAGCGAAATAGGGACTGATAATAATGAAACGGGTAAAACGGAGCGAAATGGAGCTGACTGACTCCAAATATGATTTAATTAAGTATTTTTATTTAAATTTTTTTAGTGAAATGGGGACTGATAATAACGAAACAGGGGTAAAACGGAGCGAAATGGAGCAGGCTGATTCCAAATATGATTCAATTAAGTAAATGGACTGCATTTATATAGCGCTTTTCCATCTGCATCAGACAGTCAAAGCGCTTTACAATTATGCCTCACATTCACCCCGATGTCAGGGTGCTGCCATACAAGGCGCTCACTACACACTGGGAGCAATAGGGGATTAAAGGCCTTGCCCAAGGGCCCTTAGTGATTACTCTAGTCAGGCGGGGATTTGAACCCATGATCTTGTGGACTCTAGCCCAACACCTTAACCACTAGACCATCACCTCCCTAAATTCTAAATAGTGTTGTTGCGGCTATACTAAAATACAAAATGGATGAAATGGAGCCCAATAATCATGAAATGGGGGTAAAATTTAATGACATATGATCCAAATATGATTAAATATGATTCAATTAAGTACTTTTATATAATTATTTTTAAGCGAAATGGGGACTGATAACGAAATGGGGGGTAAAACAAAGAAATGGAGCAGACTGACTCACTGACTGAAGTTTCATCTCTTGAACGTCAGATGGCGCACCTACCCCTACTACATTACTACATGTACTAAGCGCATCTCACAAAAAGCAAAAGCCAAACAATTCAAATACTTATTTGGTGTCAGTCTGGTTCACTCTGCTCTGTTTCGTTACATTTTACCCCCATTTCATGGTTATCAGTCCCCATTTCGTTCCATTTCATCCATTTTGTATTTTAGTATGGCCTGTGTTGTTGTCCTTTCACCTACTCCTGTTTTTTTTTTATTATTATTATTATTATTCAGAGTCGCCACAGCAGATTACGCCGGATGCCCTTCCTGGCGCAACTCCAGTTTGACCTGGACAAATGCACACAGCCGCTGGCATTCCAAAGAGGTCTCCCATCCAAGTACTAACCAGGTCCCACACTGCTTACCTTTTGCGATCTGACGGGATCAGGCTGACACAGAGCAGACCAGCTCCTCAAGTTTCTAATTAGCGTAAAGACAAAAAAACCAAACAACAATTTAAGGCTTCATCTGAACTGTTATATCAGCTTAAATCCTCATTTCTTTCAACAATTTTTCTCAAAACAATAAAAGAGAAGCCCTCATGTCCCCTGATGACTGACTTATTAAGGCCAGATAAAAAGTTAAAAAGCGTAATATCATATTTCCATTTTGTAAGTTAGGCCACCATGAAAAATTTAAAAACATCACAACAGCACACAAATTTTCTGTGTTGATTAAAGAATTGATGATTTATGTTGACTTTAATTAAAATCTGCCCTAGTAAACCTAAGCTGCTCTTTTTCTACATATCATTCTGTTGTCAGGGATGAAAATAATTCATATCCTGGTCATCTCAGTCTTCAAAATACCTTTATCTTGAGACCTTCAAACACCCAAGCAATTTCAACTATGTGTATCACATACAATCAACACGATATATTTACATCAACTTACGCCAATGTTCGGTCCAAGGCTTTGCCTTAATTACGTTAATGAACTTGTTTGTCCGTTTCTTTCATTTCCAAAGCCTGGGCCTGGTGTCCACCGACGGCTACCACTGCTTGTTTGATAATTATTTAGTCTTTAAGATGTTAGGAATTTAGTTCAAAAATAAATAAATAAAGACCTTCAGTCTCCCCAGAAGCAAAACTGAAATCTTCAGTTCTGTTTTAGAACCCAGAGAATTCCAAAATAATGCAATTTATAGCAATTACAAAAGAAAAATATAAGCACAGGCACATTTAAAATATGATGACTTTGAGTTTTTGCTCCATAAATGAGCTAAAAACCACTTCTGAAAAACTACCAGCATGGAGCCACATCTGGCTCTGGAGACAATTCCACAAGGACTTCATTATATGGACATTGATTTTTAGTTTTCTATTTATTTCTGCACTTGTTTTTTGTGATTGTCATTTTCTTCTCTCTTAAAGAGACAGTTTCTATTCTTTTTAATTCTTTCCTGCTCATCACAAATCCCACGCCTGGCTTTCGACTTGTAATTAAAATGCAAAAGACTGGAGCTTTACTGCTTTGATAAGAGCTATCAGTTTGGAGTTACTTTGGCTATTGATTTAAGAGGCTTATACATTGTTTAATGAGTTTTCCACTTGAGAGCGTTCCTCTGTAATCAGGCATGTTGCCAGGTTCTCTGTCACACACGCCGCCTCCTCTGGCCTCACTCGTACAGACTGTGCGGCTCAAACGGCTCACACACACTAAGGCGGCTGCACAAATCATTGGAGCTCTTTGACTCCAATGTGGACGTTTAACAGACTCACATCATTATTCTGTCCACCTGTGATTGCATCATTTAGGATTCTACATTCAAACATGATCTCAGGCAAGCGTTATAAAATAAATTTGTCTTCCGGCTGCCAAATCTAAGAGTGTATTAAAATACTAGTGCCACTACTGATAATAATAGTAATAATAGGGGGCACTCAGGGAGCGAAACATCTGTGTCTTATTTGACATGAATCCATCTGAATATATTCTCTGTTACTCACTGATACCATAATTTATAGTTCTGTGTAACCTTGACACTTGATCAAGTGTTGATATTGACCTTTCAGTGTCACCCAAAGTCAAACGTCAACAGAATGTTGACTTATGGCTTCCTGTTAGTGGTTAATAGTAACCATATAGGTGTGTCTCTAACCAACTCATAGAAAAAAAATCATCTCAAAGAATTTAAACTTTCAGGGTCACTCAGGGTTAGAGGTTATGTGACCAATAGAAAAGGTGTTATACAACTAATAACCATGGTTTATCTTTAAATATCCATTCTAAATATATGTAAGCACATTTTGTACTTGGCCTGTGACCTTGAGTTTTAACCAGTTTTTCTCTGAATGAAATCACTTTGTCCTTGGTTGACACTCAGGTCATTCCACCAATATCTCACAGAGTTATTTTGTGCACGAGCTGATGGACACAGAGGACTGAAAACCATACTCACGTGTGCAATGCTGTATTAAAAACAACAACAATAAGAGTAATAATAATAATAATACCTATGGGTAATTGAAAACAAAGGTAATTAGGAAAATTACCTGGGTCTGGGTTATTGGTCTGGCTCCTGTTTGTTTTCTCTCCCTTCCTTCTTGTGTTTTTCTGCCAGTGGAGCTGATCAGCATCAACACCTGTGGCTGTGGCTACAACTGCATCAAATCAGCGGCGCCTACTCAAGCCTCAGCTGAACAGGACGCCACCAGATGATTCTGTTGAACAGAGTGGTAATACTGGCCTCCAGTTCCCTGCCTTGACTTTGACTGAATTCTTGACCTCTAATTTTTCTAGCCTTTGATTGAATTCTAATTTTGTGTTTGTTTTTTGTGCAGCCCGCAGCCACCACCAGTTCCACTGGCCTGCTTGGTTTCCTCGCATCTGTAGCCCGTCCTCCAGTGTCTCCATCTCCTGGTCTCCATTATTCGCATTATCACTATTTGGTTGTCCAGCATCATTGTAATATACCGTTTTTCCTTAACTCTTGCCATGTAGCATCTTGAGTCTGCTTCTTGTTCCCGGTACCACCACAGCAATGGCCCTTTTATCAAAGTGATCAGACCCACCTTGGGACAAAATCAACTACAGAATCCCCATGTTCTAGACAAGAAAAAACTTCCACATTGCAACTAAAACATACTGGGGCCCCCACACAGACTCCACCAAGACAGTGAACAAAAATATAAACGCAACATTTTTGTTTTTGCTCCCATTTTTCATGAGCTGAACTCAAAGATCTAAAACATTTTCTATATACACAAAAGACCTATTTCTCTCAAGTATTGTTCACAAATCTGTCTAAATCTGTGTTAGTAAGCACTTTTCCTTTGCAGAGATAATCCATCTCACCTCACAGGTGTGGCATATCAGGATGCTGACTAGACAGCATGATTATTGCACAGGTGTGCCTTAGGCTGGCCACAATAAAAGGCCACTCTGAAATGTGCAGTTTTATCACACAGCACAATGCCACAGATATTGCACGTTTTGAGGGAGCGTGCAGTTGACATGCTGACTGCAGGAACGTCCACCAGAGCTGTTGGCCATGAATTAAATGTTCATTTATCAATCATAAGCCGTCTCCAAAGGTGTTTCAGAGAATTTGGCAGTACATCCAACCATCCTCACAACCGCAGACCACGTGTATCCAAATGGTCTGAGACCAGCCACCCGGACAGCTGCTGCAACAATCGGTTTTCAGAAACAAAGAATTTCTGTACGAACTGTCAGAAACTGTCTCAGGGCACCTCATCTCCATGCTTGTCATCCTCATCTGGGTCTCAACCTGACTGCAGTTCATCATCGTAACAGACTTGAGTGGGCAAATGCTCACATTCGGTGGCGTCTGGCTGCTGAGTAACTCTATATTGAAGGAGGTGTGTTTTGCACTGTGTGAGGCAAATGGTGTTCACACCAGATACTGACTGGTTTTCTGACTCCCCCCAGAACCTCCCAAATTTTCAGTATAAAACTGTTGCAAAACAGTAAACTGAAGAGCCATTTTCTCCTGAATTAACATGATCATGCTGCTTTAAAACCAAATACTTATGTAGAATGTGCATGCAGTTGATGCCTGTTGTTTGTCATTCAGTAAAGGATCCACAGTTTGGTTTGTCTTTTTTTACACAACTGCAGGAAATATGATATTTTAGAGAGAATACTGAGAGACCTTATGTTCAAAACTGATTTATGGCCCTGTCAGCCAATCAGAATCGACTACGTCACTAAGCCCCGCCCCTAATCCCGCCCTTATGACGTCACAGCCAATCCGAATCGATTACGTCACTATGTCCCACCCCTGAGCCCCTCCCCTAGACCCGCCCCTGGCTCCTCCCCTAGTCCCACCCCCAAGCTCCTCCCCTACCTCTCCTAGCCCCACCCCCAAGCTCCTCCCCTAACCCCGCCCTAAGCGCCGCCTCCAAGCCCTACCTCCCCTCCCACCCGGGTCTAATATTTTAATGTCATTTTATTTCATGAATTAAAGAATGATTAAAAAATACCTAGATCTTTATAATGTATTAAAGAATTAACTAATTCTGAAATAATGAAACATAAATCAGTGTCTAATATTTAATACCCCTTTAATATTTTTTAATTCTTAAATTAAAGCGTGTCCTTTTATGGTTTTTAATGCCTCAATTAAAGAAGGATTAAAAATACCGTATCTTTTGCATAATTATGGGAGGTTTTCTTCAATTTAGTGATTAAACACGAATATTTTAATACGCCTTTAATATTTTTTAATTCTTAAATTAATGCGTCTCCTTTTCTGTTTTTTAATTCTTAAATTAAAGAAGGGTTAAAAATAACCGTCTCTCGGCTGTAACGGCTGTCTTTGCAGCAAGATGTGTGTGTGTGTGTGTGTGTGTGTGTGTGTGTGTGTGTGTGTGTGTGTGAGACCTGCGCAGAGGGGGTGTCACGCCGGATGGTCTTTTATAACATAGTAGAGAAGCTTGAATCTTTGGTTGAAGCTTGAATGTTTTATTACATCCGATTTCCTGATGACGGGGTCGTTCGCTGGGCTTGTTTGAAGACGGAAAAACAAAGCTTATTCTACGGGTCTTTTTACAAGGTGTCTGGCCTGGAGGGACGTGATCGATCAGGGGCTGCGGGACACCCGCTGATCGGAGATGCCGCCCGAGGTGATGAAGGACCCCGCGATGGGTATAAAATAGAATTAATTTGCGGTAAAAAAAAAAAAAAAATCCTGAAAAACCATGTTGTTTAATTAAGTTTTCTCGTCTTCGAGCAGATGCGAAAACCACATCAGCTTTCAGGGTAAGTGATTTAAGTAATCTTTTTTGATAGAAATGACTGTTTTTAAATGATGCACGCAGTCTGAAACTGTGTCTTTTTTAGACAAAACCACGCAGATGCTCCAGAGTGCGTTCGGACCCGGCCTCAGTAATATATTTGAAATATTAGAGAATATCTGCTCGCGAGGGTGCTGCTTTTTATTTATTTATTTATTTTAATTCTAGAAATCAAGTCAGAGCCCCCTGAAGAAGTTCGAAGGCTGGAAGCCCCGACTTCACCACGCAGATGTAAGTACACCGACCGAAATTAAATCACGGTTAAAACTCTGGAATAACCCGATTTTTTCTGTTACAGCCCGTGGAGAAGCGGGTCAGCGGGAGAGAACCGTAAAACGATCCACGGATTTACACGGTAAGGAGTTGGAGTTTCTGTATTTATTTATTTTACAGGGAGACCGTCTATTTTCCACCGAGACGCAAGGCTCGAAGATATTCTGAGCTGGATTAATCTCATCTCGCAACTGTTTTGAAAACGTGTATTCTGTTTTTTTTCTTATTCCGATGGAACGGGAGAATTCATTTTGAAGAGGTATATTAATTGATTTTGAAGAGGTATATTAATTGATTTTCTTGAGGTAAATTCATCCTGGTACGGATTTTAAAAGATGGAAGGAGAGAATTCAGGTCGGGAAAATAACTTCGGACGTGTATTGGATTTAAACGCTTCAATAATCGACCCAGTGGGGAGCGCTGCTGGAACAGATGGTCCATTACCCGAGGCGTTAAATTCACTGCCTCGAAATAACATCGAGTCCGGAGAGAGACTTTTAAGCCGTGTTCGTTTAACACCTCTAACTGATGCTCTTAACAATTTGGTGGCTGAACGAGAATCGGAAGAAATTAACCCCTACATCATTTCTGTGATTAACGCTATAAATTCGACGGTCCAGTCTGATACTGAAGAGCCCTCTGACCCCCCGCACACCCCGCCTCCAGACGAGTCCGGTCCCGCGGCGTTGAACCAGGTACGTCTGACTCCTCTAAATAACGCCGTAAACCTCCTCGCGTGTGAAGTTAATCCTCACGTCCAATCCGCAGTGGAGAAGATATTTTAAACAGAGCTCGTTTAACCCCGATAAATGCGGCAGTCTCTGTTTTGATGGAAGGCGGGGATGATGCACGACCAGGGTCCAGCCGACACTCTCCCATGACGGGCGGTGGGGCTGCTAACGTCATCAGGAGACCGGCTTTTAACAATATCGAAATCAGGCAGCCTCTAAAATTCCAGCGCGTCGACGAAATTCCCGACTACGCAGAATTTTATCGTAACGTCGTAGGGACTCTTCAGAACTCGGTCGAAAAGGCTTTAACACACGCCAGGGCCGGGGACTTTATCCAAATGGAGATTCGTGGGGAGTCAGTCTGCAACGAGGCCGCTTTGATCAGCTCATATAACGACGCGGGTGATGTGACGGGCTTCCAAAATCTGCTAGAACGATTGATACAATCGAATTCCAACGTTTTATCTGACGAGTCTCTGGAATTAGTGGTCCAAGTCATCCGCAACCAGAACGGCGGGGGGAAACGCAGAATAGATCACCTCCTCCATCACGAGGTTCTGAGGAAAAAATCCAAATGCCTTAATATCGTGTATAATCCTGACAACAGTTTATGTTTCGCGATAAACCTCGTTCAGTTATTGAATCCTCATCTGACTACGCACGAGGCGGAGCAGCGCGGGCTGGCATTACAAATTAGCGTCGGATTAACGGCTGCTACGCCGGTATCTTTAGAGCAGGTGGGAAAATTTGAAAACGTTCTGGGTTGTAAAATTGTGGTGTTTTTCACAAAATTCCAGACAGGAATACCGGCGCTGCAGAAAACTCTTTTCGTTTTTCTGTTTAATAATCATTTTTACGGAATCACTGATTTAAAGAGATTTTGGGAGTGAAATATGTATGTGAGTTTTGCTTTGAGGGGTACAATAACCCCGCCTCCCATAATTGTCCATCATATTGTAAAATTTGTGAATCCACGCAGTGTTACGAGAAAAATAACCCAGTATTCTGCAGCGAATGTAACAAGAAGTGTCGCTCGCCCGCCTGTTACAGCCTGCATAAACAGCCGAAGTATCGTCCTTCCACCGGTAAGTTCGTTAATGTGTGTGATAACAGAAAAAAATGCCCTCGATGTAAACGCGAGTATTACATAGCGTTTTCTAAAAACAGCGCTCCGCACTTGTGTAAGCAGAAGAGGTGTCATATATGCGGCAAGGCTATATGACGCCGGTCAAAGCTGAAGAGACGCATTCAGACAAATACGTTTTTTATGACTTTGAAACGTATGTCGATAATAACGGGGAACACGTACCGTTTTACGTCAGCGCTGTAACAAAGACGGGTGATTTTTGGAGCGCATGGGGGACAGACTGCGTAGCCCGTTTCTTTAAACATTTTAGAACGAGAAAATTCAAGGAATACGTGTTCATCGCTCACAACTCAAAAGGTTTTGACGGCTATCTGCTTCTAAAGTATTTAGTCCAGCAGGGCGTAACCCCCGCTGTGATTATGACCGGGAGTAAACTATTACTCATGACAGACGCCGCCTTTAAACAGAAATATATAGATTCGTTATCTTTCCTTACAATGCGCTTATCTCAGATGCCTAAAGCCCTGGGAATCCGGCTGAAAGACGAAATCGTCCGCAAAGGTTACTTTCCGCACCTGTTCAGTTCAGAAAAAAATCTGAACTATGTCGGACCGTACCCTGACTCTGCAGCTTACGGGGTTGCAAATATGTCAGAGGGAGAAAGAGAGGAATTTAACGCGTGGTACGTGAGCAAAAAAAAACTTTCTCGCTCCAAAAACGCTGGCAATCCCCTCCGCCGACAATTATAGAACGAAGCATAAAAAATATTCGGACGTGGCCGTGCAGTGGTTAGAATGGGTTGCTGAGACGCAAAACATTATCATCGATAACGCTCTAAACAGGGGCGAGAAAAAAATCGGAGGTTATTATGTTGATGGGTATGCTCAGATTGACGGGGGGATAAAAGTGTGGGAGTTTCTCGGGTGTTTTTACCGCGGGTGTGCAACGTGTTTTACACAGCACGAAATAAACCCTCTCACAAACACCTCATTTGGAGAGCCCCACGCAGCGTGTCAGAAAAAAATAGCCCTTCTGCGGGCTATGCCGGGCGTCACCCTCAGCGTAATTTGGGAACATCAGTGGCTTGAAATGAGGCTGAGGGATGAGAGCGTTCGCCGTTTCCTCAGCCGCAGGGGGTTACCACCGCCCCTCGAACCTCGCAACGCTTTATACGGCGGTCGGACTTGCGCGTCCCGTCTGAGGTACACGGCTAAGCAAGATGAGAGGGTCTATTACGTCGACGTGACCTCGCTGTATCCTTACGTTAATGTAAATTTCACATATCACACGGGGCATCCGGAAATTATCGAGAGAAATTTCCGAGACCCCAGGACTTATTTCGGGCTCATCAAAGCCGTCGTGTATCCGCCCCAGGGGCTAAAATTCCCCGTCCTCCCACACAGAACTCCTCACGGTAAACTGGTGTTTACTCTGTGTCGCACCTGCGCTGATGAAAATAATCAAGCTGGAGCGTGCACACACAGTCAGCAGCAGAGAGCTCTGTCTGGGACTTGGACGACCCCGGAATTCCACAAAGCTCTGGATACAGGCTACGTTGTAGCTAAGATTTTTGAAGTCTGGCATTTTGAGGAAAAAAGTGATAAAATCTTTGAGGGGTACATAAACACCTTCTTAAAACACAAGCAGGAAGCCTCCGGTTTCCCTCCCGAATTTGATAAAGACCCCGAGAGCAGAGAAAAATATATCAGGGACTACTGGCTGAATCAGAAGATTCGTTTAGACCCAGAAAAAATCAGTCACAATCCGGCAAAACGACAGATGGCTAAGATCTGCCTCAACTCCTTCTGGGGGAAATTCGCCCAGAGGTCAAATCTGACGCAGACCAAGCTCGTTAAAAACGCAGACGATCTGTTCAGGTATCTGTTTTCTGAAGAGTACGAGGTCACATATCTAACATTCCTCAGCAGTCAGGCGGCTATGGTTCAATGGAGGTACGGCCCGCGTTACGTCAGCTGACCGGGTAAAGCCGTCAATGTTTTCATCGCAGAGTTTACAATGGCGTACGCGCGTTTTACCTCGTACGGTTTTATATGCGTAACGTTTAGGCCCCGCTGCTGCAAACACTGTGATGACGTCGCCGTTCAACTCATCGGTGAGCTGCCCCAGATAATTACCGGTAGGCAGCGGGGTTTCACCCCGCCTACAAACGTAAATCAGGCTATCGGTATCATAATACAGAATCCTGTCAGGATTTGCCACAGCCTCCATAAAACCATACAAGGTCAAACGCGCGTGGAGCTCTCCAAATGAGGTGTTTGTGAGAGGGTTTATTTCGTGCTGTGTAAAACACGTTGCACACCCACGGTAAAAACACCCGAGAAACTCCCACACTTTTATCCGCCCGTCAATCTGAGCATACCCATCAACATAATAACCTCCTATTTTTTTCTCGCCCCTGTTTAGAGCGTGATCGATGATAATGTTTTGCGTCTCAGCAACCCATTCTAACCACTGCACGGCCACGTCCGAATATTTTTTATGCTTCGTTCTATAATTGTCGGCGGAGGGGATCGCCAGCGTTTTTGGAGCGAGAAAGTTAGTTTGTAAGACTTTCATACACGCCGAGGCGATTGTAACGCAGGTAAAAGGATCCACACGTGTTTCAGCGATGAATTCAGCCATAAATTTGGAGCAGGCTGCAGCCAGGATTTTTGTATCGTTATCACAATACATAACGGCCTCGGCTTTAAAATCGAAAATTGCGGGGTTTTTTGCTCACGTACCACGCGTTAAATTCCTCTCTTTCTCCCTCTGACATATTTGCGACCCCGTAAGCTGCAGAGTCAGGGTACGGTCCAACATAGTTCAGATTTTTTTCTGAACTGAACAGGTGCGGAAAGTAACCTTTGCGGACGATTTCGTCTTTCATCCGGATTCCCAGGGCTTTAGGCATCTGAGATAAGCGCATTGTAAGGAAAGATAATGAATCTATATATTTCTGTTTAAAGGCGGCGTCTGTCATGAGTAATAGTTTACTCCCGGTCATAATCACAGCGGGGGTTACGCCCTGCTGGACTAAATACTTCTTCTTCTCGTAACACTGCGTGGATTCACAAATTTTACAATATGATGGACAATTATGGGAGGCGGGGTTATTGTACCCCTCAAAGCAAAACTCACATACATATTTCACTCCCTACGACGTTACGATAAAATTCCGCGTAGTCGGGAATTTCGTCGACGCGCTGGAAATTTAGAGGCTGCCTGATTTCGATATTGTTAAAAGCCGGTCTCCTGATGACGTTAGCAGCCCCACCGCCCGTCATGGGAGAGTGTCGGCTGGACCCTGGTCGTGCATCATCCCCGCCTTCCATCAAAACAGAGACTGCTGCATTTATCGGTGTTAAACGAGCTCTGTTTAAAATATCTTCTCCGTGCGAATTGTGCGGGGAGGGACTTCTTAAAGGTGAAAAAACGCGTGCGTCGTTAGGAATTTGATTTAATTCATCCACTGCGGATTGGACGTGAGGATTAACTTCACACGCGAGGAGGTTTACGGCGTTATTTAGAGGAGTCAGACGTACCTGGTTCAACGCCACGGGACCGGACTCGTCTGGAGGCGGGGTGTGCGGGGGGTCAGAGGGCTCTTCAGTATCAGACTGGACCGTCGAATTTATAGCGTTAATCGCAGAAATGATGTAGGGGTTAATTTCTTCCGATTCTCGTTCAGCTGCCAAATTGTTAAGAGCATCAGTTAGAGGTGTTAAAAGAACACGGCTTAAAAGTCTCTCTCCGGACTCGATGTTATTTCGAGGCAGTGAATTTAATGCCTCGGGTAATGGACCATCTGTTCCAGGAGCGCTCCCCACTGAGTCGATTATTGAAGCGTTTAAATCCAATACACGTCCGAAGTTATTTTCCCGACCTGAATTCTCTCCTTCCATCTTTTAAAATCCGTACCAGGATGAATCTACCTCAAGAAAATCAATTAATATACCTCTTCAAAATCAATTAATATACCTCTTCAAAATGAATTCTCCCATTCCATCGGAATAAGAAAAAAAACAGAATACACATTTTCAAAAAAGTTGCGAGATGAGATTAATCCAGCTCAGAATATCTTCAAGCCTTGCGTCTCGGTGGAAAATAGACGGTCTCCCTCCACCGCGTGCTGAAAAAAGAGAAAAACGTTAGTTATTAAATATTTAAAATAAATAAATACAGAAACTCTGACTCCTTACCGTGTAAATCCGTGGATCGTTTTACGGTTCTCTGCCGCTAACCCGCTTCTCCACGGGCTGTAACAGAAAAAATCGGGTTATTCCAGAGTTTTAACCGTGATTTAATTTCGGTCGGTGTACTTACATCTGCGTGGTGAATTCGGGGCTTCCAGCCTTCGAACTTCTTCAGGGGGCTCTGACTTGATTTCTAGAATTAAAATAAATAAATAAATAAAAAGCAGAACCCTCGCAAGCAGATATTCTCTAATATTTCAAATATATTACCGAGGCCGGGTCCGAACGCACTCTGGAGCGTCTGCGTGGTTTTGTCTAAAAAAGACACAGTTTCAGACCGCGTGCATTATTTAAAAACAGTCATTTCTATCAAAAAAGATTACTTAAATCACTTACCCTGAAAGCTGATGTGGTTTTCGCATCTGCTCGAAGACGAGAAAACTTAATTAAACAACATGGTTTTTCAGGATTTTTTTTTTTTTTTTACCGCAAATTAATTCTATTTTATACCCATCGCGGGGTCCAGGCGCCTTCACTCTTCACCGGTCGTAGTGGAAATGAGCGGTGACTCCTTCCCACAGGGGGACGTGACTGAGAAGAAACTTTGTTTTTTCCGCCTTCATCACCTCGGGCGGCATCTCCGATCAGCGGGTGTCCCGCAGCCCCTGATCGATCACGTCCCTCCAGGCCAGACACCTTGTAAAAAGACCCGTAGAATAAGCTTTGTTTTTCCGTCTTCAAACAAGCCCAGCAAACGACCCCGTCATCAGGAAATCGGATGTAATAAAACATTCAAGCTTCAACCAAAGATTCAAGCTTCTCTACTATGTTATAAAAGACCATCCGGCGTGACACCCCCTCTGCGCAGGTCACACACACACACACACACACACACACACACACACACACACAGTTAGCGTCTGCAACAGGTATTACAGCCGTGGGGTCATGTTTCCGTGAGGAGCTCTATGCGTGGGTATTTGACCTGCAAAGACAGCCGTTACAGCCGAGAGACGGTTATTTTTAACCCTTCTTTAATTTAAGAATTAAAAAACAGAAAAGCAGACGCATTAATTTAAGAATTAAAAAATATTAAAGGCGTATTAAAATATTCGTGTTTAATCACTAAATTGAAGAAAACCTCCTATAATTATGCAAAAGATACAGTATTTTTTTAATCCTTCTTTAACTGAGGCATTAAAACCATAAAAGGACGCGCTTTAATTTAAGAATTAAAAAATATTAAAGGGGTATTAAATATTAGACACTGATTTATGTTTAATTATTTCAGAATTAGTTAATTCTTTAATACATTAAAAAGATCTAGGTATTTTTTTAATCATTCTTTAATTCATGAAATAAAATGACATTAAAATATTAGACCCGGGTGGGAGGGGAGGTAGGGCTTGGAGGCGGCGCTTAGGGCTGGGTTAGGGGAGGAGCTTGGGGCGGGGCTAGGAGAGGTAGGGGAGGAGCTTGGGGTGGGGCTAGGGGAGGAGCCAGGGGCGGGGCTAGGGGAGGAGCCAGGGGCAGGACTAGGGGAGGAACCAGGGGTGGGGCTTGGAGGCGGGACTAGGGGAGGGCTTAGGGGCGGGGCTTAGGGGTGGGCCATAGTGGCATAATCTGTTCTGATTGGCTGTGATGTCATAAGGGGTGGGATTAGGGGCGGGGCTTAGTGACGTAGTCGATTCTGATTCTGAAGTGTTGCTGAGAATGCTCCATGATGGAAAGCTCCATTCTTTTTCTGCATCTCCCTCCAAACATAGCGCCACAATGACTGAGAGTGTTGGACCGCTATTGGCAGATGATAGAAGCTGAGGAGAAGCAGAGAGTGATAAAGGTTTGCTGACACGCTGGTCAGGAGTGATTGTCTTGTGTGGACCGCCTGTGTCACAGGGGTTTCCCACACTCCTGGCTTACGGGTGTGACAATTTGCAAGTCACAAACAGTACACAAGCACTGCACATACACTGTTCACATGCAGGCATGTGTTTGCCATGGGTTGACGGCGCAATATTCTCCATGCCTCGTGTACGGCAGCCATATAACCTGTATGTGACAAGTACGACACCCGTACTCTTTCACACACTTTCCCCCGGGTAGCTGCGGCACGGCTGTAGGCTGCCACCTCCTGAGACCCCTACGTGTCCACCACATGGGCGGTGAATTGTGAGGCAGGCTTGATGATATTCTGTCGGCAGTTTGAACACTTGTCTTTCCTTCATGTCTGTAAAAGTGTTCTTGAGCAATTCAATGAAGCCCAGACTCCTGCTGCTGGACCTTATTCTTCTCTGGAGTTGCCCAGGGTGTGGGGATACTCTAAAGGCCACGGGTGAGTGCTGTTACACTGGAGTTTTCCCTGGTCAATGAAAGGGTTGCCTCCCTGCTCCTTCGGGTGGTGGTAGTGGGAGACTCTGACTGTTGTTTGTGTGTACGCACCAAACAGCAGCTCAGAGTATTCGGCATTCTTGGAGTGCCTGACTGGAGTCCTGCATGGGGCTCCAGTGGGGACTCCACTGTTCTGCTGGGGAACTTTAACACACACATGGGCAATGACAGGGACACCTGGAGAGGTGTGACTGGGACGAATGACCTCCCTGATCTAAACCTGAGAGGTTATTTGTTATTGGACTTTTATGCTAGTCATGGACCGTCCATAACAAATACCATTTTGAACATAAGAATGGTCATAAAGGTACATGGTACCAGAGCACCCTGGGCCGAAGGTCAATGATCGTTTTTGTGATCGTATCATCTGATTTGAGGCTGCGTGTTCTGGACATTCAGAGCTGTCAACCGATCACCATCTGATGGTGAGTTGGATCAGAGAGTGGGGGAGGACGTTGGGCAGACCTGCTAAGCCCAAGCGGATAGTGCGGGTGAACTGGGAGCATGTGGAGGAGCCCACTGTCCAACAGATCTTCAACTCACACCTCCGTTGGAGCTTTTCTGGTATCCCTGTGGAGGCTTGGTGCATTGAACCAGAATGCTTAATGTTCAAAGCTTCCATTGCTGAAGCTGGAATGGGGAGATGTGGCCTGAAGGTCTTAGGTACCTCAAGGGGCGGAAACCCTCGAACACCGTGGTGGACACCGGTGGTCAGGGAAGCCGTCCGACTGAAGAAGGAGTCCTTCTGGGATATGTTATGTGGTAAGGTACCGACAGGCCCGAAGGGCCGCAGCCTCTGTTGTGAGGGAGGCAAAGCAGTGGGTATGGGAGAAGTTGAGAATAACCATGGAGAAGGACTTTCGGTTGGCACCAAGGTACTTCTTTCGGACTGTGAGGCATCTCAGGAGAGAACCATCCAAGCTGTCTACAGTAAAGATTGGAACTGAGGAGGCAATCGGGCGCTGGAAGGAACACTTTGAGGAACTCCTGCATCAGACCAGAGTGCCCTCTATAGTAAGGGTAGAGCTGGAAGCTGATGGGGGATCATCATTATTTCCCTGGTGGAAGTCACTGAGGTAGTCAAACAACTCTGCAGTGGCAAAGCCCCAGGGGTTGATGAGATCTGTCCAGAAAGCTCTGAGTGTGGAGGGACTGTCTTGGATGAGGCATCCCTTCAACATTGCCTGGAGGTCTGGGACAGTGCCAAAGGAGTGGCAAACTGGAGTGGTGGTCTCCATATTTAAAAAGGGGACCTCAGAGTGTGTGCCAACTACAGGGACATCACACTACTCAGCCTACCCTGGTAAAGCCTACTCCAGGGTGCTGGAAAGGAGGGTTCGACTGATAGCCGAACCTGTGATTGAAGAGGAACAATGCGGATTCTATGCTGGCTGTGGAACAACTGACCAGCTCTTCACTCTTACAAGGATCCTGGAGGGGGTTGGGAGAAGGCCCATCCAGTCTACATGTGTTTTGTAGACTTGGTGAAGGCATCAGATTGGGTACCCTGGGATATACTGTGGAAGGTGCTGCGGGAGTATGGAGAAAGGTGGTCCCTTCTCAGGGTCATCCAATCTCTATGTTTGGGTTCTCGGCAGTAAGTTGGGCTCGTTTCCGATAGGGGTTGGCCTCTGCCAGGGGTGCGACTTGCCACAATCCTGTTTGTGATATTTATGGACAGGATATCAAGGTGTAGTTGAGGTGAAGAGGGTCTTCAGTTTGGTGTGCTCAGGGTCTCATCACTGCTTTTTGCAGATGATGTGGTTCTGTTGGCTTCATCGGCCTGTGACCTCCAACATTCACTGGGTTGATTTGCAGCTGAGTGTGGAGTGGCTGGGATGAAGATCAGCACCTCTAAATCTGAGGCCATGTTTCTCAGCAGGAAACTGATGGATTACCTACTCCAGGTAGGGAATGAGCTCTTGCTCCAAGTGAAGGAGTTCAAGTACCTTGGGGCCTTGTTCATGAGAGAGGGAACAATGCAGCATGAGATTGGCTGGAGAATCGGCGCAGCGGGGATGGCATTGCATTCACTCTACCGTACTGTTGCAGCAAAAACGGAGCTGAGCCAAAAGGTGAAGCTCATCGACCTACTGGTCAATTTTCATTCCTACTCTCACCTGTGGTCATGAGGGTTGGGTCATGACCAAAAGAACTAGATCTGGGGTCAAACCAGCCAAAATGGGTTTCCTTAGGAGGGTGGCTGGTGTCTCCCTTAGAAATAGAGTGAGAAGCTCAGTCATCTGTGAGCTCAGAATAGAGCTGTTTGCAGCCATCACCAGTTCCACTGGCCCGCTTGGTTTCCGTTCTCCAGTGTCTTCACCTCCTGATCTCCATCACTTGCAGCAGTACACTTTTGTCCAGCATTAATACAAATAAAATGTTTTCCCTTAACTTCTACCTCACAGCATTTTAAGTCCATTTTCAGTCCCCAGTATCGCCACAACAAGCATTTTACTGAATTGTATCAGCAGTGTGATAGCTGTCCATTTACAAAAGAAAGGTAAAAACAGATGGTCACCCCACTGAGTTTGGTCTGCTTAAGGTTTCTTCCTGTAATCAAAAAATGTCTGAGGGAAGTTTTTTTTTGTTGTTGTTGTTACTGCTGTCACCAATGTGTTTGGTCATGGAAATGATGAAAAATGCTTCCTGCCTAATAATTTGCAAGATCTGCTCCTGAATCCGTATCTGTACCACAGTTTAACTGGCAATGTTGAGTTATTTTCAAAAGGACGTCTGGAATAGCAGGAGGTCCATCAACGATTATTTAAACTTACTTTCACTCAGTAAATATGTTTAAAAAAGCACAGCAAACTGAAATCACAGACTGCATGAGAAGTAAAACCAACCAAAAACAACCCCCTCCACACCCCCCCCCCCCCAAAAAAAACCCCCCAACAAAAACCAAATGAACAGCAGCAACAACAAGTACAACAACAAAACCCCAAAGTTCATGTGTGATCAGGACCACAGACAGCTCACCTTGAGAAGTTCTTCAGGAAAAAAAAAGTTCCTGGTTCTGTGTTGGGGGCGGGGCATTGGGTCAGTAGGTAGGAAAGTTTTTTGTTTTTTTTTTATACACCCAACATGTGGCTAAATAATACTTGAATGCAGTTCTTTCAGCTCAACTCAACATAATGTATAAGTAAACATGACTGCACATCGATGTACATTTCTAAAGCAAACACATCCATGCTTTCTTCACCAACATGTCCTTTCCACAAGTACTTACTTGTGTCAGAAGGAAGATTTGCTTTTTCTGCTTTCTGTGTACTGTGTTTTTACTCCAAATTCTGCCAGTTCTGCGACTGTCACATCCAGCGATCCCTCACCGATCTCACAGCGTGTTGTCACATGGCACACCTTTAGATCGACTGATGGATGGTGCTCTTCAGACACTTGTCTTATTGTGTAATTATTGTGATTATTTTCCGCACAGCTTGTGTAAAACAACACTCACTAGCTGATATCCTTCTTTGTTCAGAAACCAGTAGAAGCATTGCTTTCATGCAATATTCGATTTGTTGTGCAAGCAAAAATGTGCATTCTGGTTGTCCATGAGGGTCTGAGCCTGTCCCAGTATTTGTGAAATGCGCGTAAAATATAAAGAAATAAAGAGGAAAATGCTCTTAAGTATTAAAATTGTTATTGGGAATCCTGCTCACGGTGTGTCAGCGATCAGGAGTAAACAACTATGTTGGCGCTTGATAAAAAATGATTGTTAAAATTTTGTAGTCGTGTTATGTTTGGTTAAAATTCACAGTGCTTTCGACATCTCAGATTTAGTTTTATTTTGAGTTTAGGCTGAGTTATATTTCTGTTGTTACTTATGGTAGGTTTTCGGTTCCAGCAGCTGCTGGCACCCGTGTATTCAGATGAGTCATTTGTACTTTCACTCACCTCACAAAAACATTAAGACATTAATGCTGTGAGCCGTGTGAGCGCTTAAATCCAGCCAGAATGACGGGCAGCCAAATGTGATTTGTACAGACAACAGAAGTGCAGGTTGGGGTCTTTCACATATGGCCCTGGGTCTGAGCACACACTAAGGCGATCACCTCTGTCAAAGACCTCATGTAGAATAATGTGAATAATATTCTCATCTGAGGAGTGGGTATATATATATATATATATATATAAGGCAGGGTATCGCTCTCATTTAAGAGGTGTGCTGCCCTCTGTGATAGCTCTAAGCACCTCCATTATGAAAACGGCCCTCGCCTGCCGCTCAATCTCTGCCATGATTGACAATTATAGCTGCATAATTCTTCCCGTCATCGCCCTCGTCTCCTTGTTTGCTGTGCCGGGGCGGAGTGACAGCACCTCAGATATAGTCGACAGATAAATATGTCATAAATCATGGCAACGGGCTCCCGGGGCTCTCCGGGGAGTAATCTTCGCCTGTCTTGCCAGGCCACTATTCATCATTAGACAGAGAGTCACTCACAGCCTCCTCAGCGACGGCGACAGTGCGAGCCAGAGGATGCGCCGGCGCACACAGCGGGAACAAAGCCCTGCTCGCCACTGCCAATAACTGAGCATTAAAGATGAGATTGCCTGTTTTCGCTCCCCCTTCCTCCTCCAACCCTCCTCTGCCTATTTTTACTTTCTCCCGTGGAGAGATAACTCGATTTGATGTCGACAGCATCCCTTTTTTCTCTACAGCTTCCAAGTGGGCCGGGTGTCAGCCATTGTTAGCCTCCTGAGTTATTAGCAGCCTTCAGCTCTAACGTTTCCCGCTGTCACTTTTGTTAGCCGCAGCTAGCTTGACAGTTGCAAAGTTAATTAGCCTCGCTAATGGGAAGCTGGTGTTTGGCCGGATGTGACATTTGAGGTGTGTCGAGAAAGAAAACAAACAAATCAAGCATTTCATTAGTCGACTGTGACAGGTTTCCTTTTTGCCTTTGCTGAGTTTATGGGCCTCCCTTGTTTGTTGTCATGGCTGTAATGAACGCCGCATGCCAACTTCTCTTCCTTCTGCTGAATTGTCAGCTTATTAATACCAGTGCAAATAAAATCAGGCTTTCCTGTGAATGTAAAGCCGCACAAACATTCATAATTTATCGACGTGATGGCGCCATGCGGCTGCTTCCCCGCAGGAAGAGGGCACCATAGCTGATCTGAAGTGAGAGCGCAGTGCTGTGTGGCGATCCTGATCATATTCACAGTGCCTGCACCGCTCTCATCAGCGTCTGTCACTGCAGCGGTAATGAAAGCAGAGGAGGCCACGGAATATGAGCTGCCCGTCAGGGGGAGCGCTGGGAGAGGCCCTGCCCGTAATTACACATCCCCGGTGGTGACGGCAAGTGAGTGACGTGACCGTGGCGTGTTAACAGCTCCGACTCCGCCAGGCACGTGTTTCATAGCTATCAGTGTCAGTACCTCAGCTCCACTTCCGCTGCAGGATGAATCGTGTCGCCGTCTTAGATTAGACAGTTAATTATGCACGTCTGTGTTGGCGGGTCGTGTTTCCTTCAAGTGCTTCAATCTGGGCGATGCACACATGCAATCTGCATCACTGCGTTTATTTGCAAACAAACAGCTGGTTATCCTGTTGGACTCGAGGCTAACAAGCTTTTTAACATGTTTGCTAAAAATTCAAACCAGCAAACGTTTACATTAATGCATTTGCAGGCAAATTTAGCGGCAGAGTGAATCACATTCAGCCAGACGCTGAAGTCAGGAGCTTCTGGTTAAAAGTCAGCTCCTCCAACACCAGAACCATCCTTAAAACCAAACATCCTGCATTGACGGGGCCGCATCAGAACTGAGAGACAACATCAGAGTTTTTGGTGGAAGAAAACGAAAACTGGGTCTCCCTTACCAAAAAGTAGTATATACAAGTATGTTTCAAGTATACTTCTACTTCTAGCAAGAACATAAAGCAAAAGTGTTGTTTAAAATTGTACTTTCAATTTAAATTTTATGTGCAGGACAGCATGTTGGCTTAGCAGTTCTCTATTAGGTCAGCCAAATCAGAATTCAGTCTGGACTTCGATAGATAGATAGATAGATAGATCATTTCATACAAAATGTGTTCAAATGGAACAGCACAGGACAAGAAAGACTGGAACGGTTTCATCCCATTTAATGATCTTGTCATATTGGTGCCATTTCTGTGCAAACAAACAAACAAAAACAAAATCCACAGGCTGCAGGATGGGATGCTTGTGTGGCCATGCAGACACACAGACCTGTTAACTGACCTCTGCCTGATTAGAAACTTGGATCCCATTAGGAAGCAGATGGAGCAGTGCAGACCTCTACCATGGGCGGGATTTAAGCCTTCTAATGGCACCACTTGATTTAAACCTCATCCAAGGCTTCCCAAAACCTCCATCAACATTACTATTCTCCCCCGGCCTGAAACCTGCACTCGTTCTATTCACACCATTCCTCTATAATTCTTTTATTTTTCCATTTCCTTGCATCTTGTCTTCGTAAATGGCTGCTGTCACCCGCTTCCATCTATAAATCATAGACGGTGATGCTCCTCTTTGTCAGGCTGCAGACGCATCGCCTCTGCCGCGCCGTGATAACCGTCCCCGTCTCTGGCTCAGGCACGCAGATTTATTGTGCTTTGATAAGCAACAAGCTAGCCATCACTCTCAGCCAAATAGACCGCCACTTGCGTTTATGCGTTTATGCTTATTGTGTTTGTGCATTTTTCCTCCCTGGAGGCTTCGACGTCTTGCCAAAGCCGGTGCGAAACGCAGCCTGTGTCATTATTTTCTATTAGATAAAGAAATAAATGGGCCGCAATGGGCTTTGAGGTGACAGGCTGCTTTCAGAGCTGCTGACTCCTGAAGACCCGCTGATGTTTTCTCTCTCTCTGTTTTATTTCAGACGTCTGGGATCAAACTTCCTCCTCAGCCTGCATGCTTTGTCAATCCTTTTTATATTTAATTGTCACACAGATTTATTTGTCACTAATAGATTTGACAGACGGCCAGTCATGCGCATTGGTCATGGTGGCAATTTGTATTTTAACCAAGGTATCACATACAATTAGGGCAGCAGCGTAACTTTTACCTGCCGCCACATATGGCGGGGTTATTGTTTGCGGCCCTGCACATCCATCAGAGGCATCAACACGGCTCACCGGAAGCACATTTAATGCTTACTGTGTTAATAGCCATTTGTTATCGTCGCACGCAGATGTCTGTTGACATCTAAATGGCTCTGTGGTGAGTCCTGACTGGGGCTGTGCTGAGGGAGCAGCAGTTAATGTTCCATGAAGGAAGCGTATGGCATGATGGAGATCAAGGGTGTTATTTACATTTGAAAGATATATGTTACGACAGCGTCCGAAGCCTCGTTCCCACTTATTATCATGTCAGCCAGATAGACTCCTCTCCTCCCTCATTGCTCTCCGGCTCTCTCACCAGGCATCTCTCTCAAGGTAAATTAGCCGTTGTATGATTTATAAGCTCGTCACAACGCCAACTTCATAGGCAATGAGGCAGAGTCACTTTGGAGTGGTTAACTAGCGAATCTCAGCTATGTTCATTCCACGCTGCAAACTGAGGGAACACGATTAGGGAAATCATGCTAATTATCATGGAAATGTACTCAGTGGAGGACCAGGGTGCCGTGTTTTACTCTAATTCTTCTGTCCGTGACAAAGTGTAACATTATGTTGGGCCTTCATCAGGTCAGCAGATGAAGCTTGAGGCCACAGCACATAAGGTACTCAGATACCAGCTCCAGATAATATGGAAATACACAGCAAAGCCTGGCAGGCAAATATTCCTATTATTTATTCTGCTTCTTCCTCTGGCGCTCTGCTTGATTAGTTTCGACCGGACAAAGAATAACTCGCAAAGCTGATTAGTTACCAAGATAGAAGGATGTGAGGCATCACTGTCCTCAATTTTAGGTTCCAGATAAATACCACAGAGGAATGACGCCCATTATTTTTGTCATTCTGAATTTTCACACTAAAACAATAAAAGGTTGACTCACTCATTTTGATGTTTGCGTAAATTGACAGTAAAATAATACTACTACTAATAATAGTAATAATAATAAAAGCTGGTGTCGCAGACCGAACAGTCTACGACACCAGCTATAAAGACACTGTAACACTGTAAAGACAGTAACACTGTAAAAACACTGTAAAGACACTAAAGATGTAAAGACCCTGTAACACTTTAAAGCTGTAATGCCGCTGTAACACTGTAAAAACACTGTAAAGACACTAACACTGTAAAGACAATAACACCATAAAGCTGTGAAGACACTGTAAAGACACTGTAACACTGTAATGACACTGTAAAGCTGTAATGACACTGTAAAGCTGTAATGCCGCTGTAACACTGTAAAGCTTTAATGACACTGTAACACTGTGAAAACACTAACACTGTAAAGACACTGTAACACCGTAAAGCTGTGAAGACACTAACACTGTGAAAACACTGTAACACTGTAAAAAAAACTGTAAAGACACTGTAACACTGTGAAAACACTGTAACACTGTAAAAACACTGTAAAGACACTGTAACACCGTAAAGCTGTGAAGACAGTGTAAAGCTGTAAAGACACTGTAAAGCTGTAAAGACACTGTAACACTGTAAAGCTGTAATGACACTGTAACACTGTAAAGCTGCAGTGGTCATCATGGATGCACCACAGCGTAGCCATTTGAGAAACACTGTCTTGATGCTTAAATGTTTGTATATAAATGACAGTGTTGGACTGCCTGCAAATATTTACAGCTGCATATTTCTACATCCAAAAATATTCCAACTCAAGACCAGACATCCTGATGTATGTGTCAAATTTTCCAGGGCTCTAGTTTTACTCAGGTAAGTCCACAGTTCCTAAGGTCTACAACATCAGTGAGATGAAACAAGTCCTGGGTAGTGACATGTGTTCTCAG
Source organism: Thalassophryne amazonica (assembly GCF_902500255.1). Classification (NCBI taxonomy): domain Eukaryota; kingdom Metazoa; phylum Chordata; class Actinopteri; order Batrachoidiformes; family Batrachoididae; genus Thalassophryne; species Thalassophryne amazonica. The sequence continues at coordinate 15,619,535 of NC_047110.1, read as the reverse complement.
TTGCTCTTTATTCACACTTTCAGAAGATGTTATACAACTTCACACATTTATGATGTTAACAAAATGTCAGTATTTGAGAAACTCACAAATGGTGACTCAACCATCAAAACCTGTCTAAATGCATTTCTGCTTCCAAATCAAGTAAAGGATGACATCGAGGACGTTGGGAGCAAGTGACTGTTACATTTGGTGGCAAGAGCACCGTTTCTCTTGTCTCTTTGTGCTACAGCCATTTTAGCAAAGTAATGGTTTCCACCAAGACTTTGTCCTACTGACTCCTCAACTAAATATCATTGTCTGCGACTGTATTATCAGATGATGGTGTGGACTGGAAATGAGACTAACATGAATGAGGTGGACTGGGGTGGAAACTGAGGATAATCGATTTGTTCCAGTTTGGACCTCCTGCAGATGGCTCACTGTGATTGCACAACTGGCTGCCAAACACCAAGGTGTAGTTGCAGAGGATACAGACGAACATGTACATTTGCTTGTGGACTATGTCAAGTACATAAAATTGTGAGAATCCACATAACCTCAACCTTTACAGCAGGGCTGCATGATTCTGGGAAAAATGACATTTGCATTTTTTTGTCCATGGCCATATATATTGCGATATACTGTATGAATATCTTGCAGGATTTTTCAGGATCCACTGAAAATGCCTGCAAACGCTGTAGTACATATGACAGGTCTGTATGTAATGCTGTGAAATGTGGAAGTGTTTTGTGGATGTTCCACAAGCGTATGGCACGATGGAGATCAAGGGTGTTATTTACATTTGAAAGATAAATGTTACGACAGCGTCCGAAGCCTCGTTCCCACTTATTCTCATGTCAGCCGGATAGACTCCTCCCTCATTGCTCTCCGGCTCTCTCACCAGGCATCACGCCACTACGACTGTAGTAGAGTTTTTGTATGTTTGTAACAACATCTGAAACCACAACCTGTTGAGAAACTTTTGTAGCAGGGTGAATCTTTAACTACGGGCACTATTGGCCTTGTAAATGTAATTTCCACCACACCATTGCCTTACAATGTAAAGCGCCTTGGAGGCAACTGTATGTTGTGATTTGGCGCTATATACATGTGCTCTGATGTCACTGTTTATCTCCATAGAAACTACCCAAACAATCTTTCATACAAACTGTTTAAAGGGACATTAGTGTTGTCGTGGAAATTACGGCAATAGTGTGGGACAACTACATTTTGTTTAAAAAAATCACAACAGTTGTATGACATTGAATACCCCAATTATGTTTTGATTATTTTACTGATATTTTATTCAGAGATATTTTAAAACATTAGAAAAAATGTTTCTTTACCATTCATTTTTATCATTGAAGATCAAAAGTCTGGGTGTGGGACAAGCACAAAACGGCAATATTTGCATATAATGATGCTGAAAAAAGGTGAAAAAGTCATCATAGACTACTATAACAAATTTCTTAACACACTTTCATTGTAAAGATAACTACAAAAGTGTGAAATTTCCCCTTTTTTCTTTTTCATACAATATAATCAAAGGACATAATAAGTCCCCGTAGTCTAAGAATCACCCAGCAATTTTTTGGGGTATAACCTAATTTCTAGCCGCCTATTGACCTTAGCTTGCTCGTTAATGAGGACAGATGGGAGGGCTTAAAGCACCACCAATTTTGTGTTTCTCTGGTGAAATTCTATGCAGGTGTGACGAAGGCCAGCAGGAGGCACTGTGTAGAAGTAGTCATTAGACCTCAATCCACTGACACCTAAAGGATCCTCTGATCATTCGGGCTAGAACCTCAGTTTTTAGACGACTGGTCAGAGCATCCACCTCCCATGCTGGAGATTGTGAGTTCACATCCCTAGGGGAGCAAAGGGGAGGAGTCACAACAAAAACACATTGCAGAGGACATGCTGATGTTTATGAATATTATAATGGTAAATGCACTGCATTTTATATAGCACTTTTCCATCTGCAACAGATGCTCAAAGCGCTTTACAGTAATTCCTCACATTCACCCCGATGTCAGGTTGCTGCCATACAAGGTGCTCACTACACACCGGGAGCAACTAGTGGATGAAGGCCCTTCCGAGGATCCTCTGGTCTCAAGCCCAACGCTTTAACCACTAGACCATCACCTCCCCTTTAATACTTTTGGTTACACTGTATGCATGATTCACTCACTGACACAAAAAGCTTGTGCATAATCGATGACAAATTAATCTGCAACTATTTTCAGAATTGACAAAGTGATACATTTTTAAAGTCCTAATTCTCTGATTTCACTTTCTTAAATGTGAATATCTTCTGGATTCTTTACTTATTTCTTGACTCCTCTCAGACAACAAACTGACTGTCTTTGGGTTGTTGTCATTTCGTGCTCCCGTCACAAAATGAATACAATTTTTGTGATGTTTTTTGTTTGTTTGTTTTTAATCTTACTATTACTAATCCCACCCCTTCCCCTAGCCCTAACCACAAACCCCCTCAGACCCCCCGCAGCACTTTTAATTTCATGCACCCGTCACAGAATGTATTAGAATAAATTGGTGCTCCCCTTACAAAATTTTTTCACTTTTTGTGACAATATATCATGAACCAATAGATTAACGTATATTTCGTGATGTTGAATCACGACATGCCGTGAGTTATGGTAGGTGTTTGCAGACATCGATCAACATTTTTCTCCTTTTTCTGTCATTTTATTGACCAAATGACTAATTGATTAATCAAGAAAGTAATTGACAGCGTAATCGATTGTTATAATCATTCGTTGCAGCCTGAAATGGGACCTGATCCTATCCAGTAACGTGAACATCACAACCTTGTTACAAAAACCAAATGGTAAATGTTTTTGGTGACAGCTCTATGGAAGTGGCTCATGAACCTTCCTACTAAGCAACGTGCACGTTTTACTCTCAGTATTATTTTTCTACACATCTTTTTCTTTATTCATTGAGAGTTTGAGAAGGGAGATATCACTCACCTCATGAGACACAAAATCTGTTTGAAGCACAAAGTCAGTTCTGTTTTCCTCGTCACTGTCTGTAATAATCACCTTCCCTTTTTCCTCTTTCATCACATCATCTCTCAGTCAATTAAACTGACCTGTTTTCTCAAAGATCTGGAGGAAAACAAAGATCGAAACACTGGAAATGGTATAAAAAAAACAGTAATATGAACAAGTTTGTTTGAGGGAAGGAAATAAAGAAAAACACCGCTGGAACGTTTTGACTTTTCAGACTTGTTTTCTGCAGCATGGTCGGACACCACCACACTTATTAAGTGTGTAAAAAGTGCTGCTGCGTGCCGCTTTTTTCTGCAGCGTAATTACAAAGAATCGTCTGAATGTTCCTGCCTCAAAGCAGCATCCCTGGACAAACATTTGCTTTTCCTCTTGCAACAATTATTCATCAGATGTTAATTTCATTTGACAAGTTGTTCACAGGGAATAGGAATGAAGGGAACATACGGGCCAGCTTTTTGATTCTCTGTGTTCACACATTTGGCTGTCGGTGAAGCCCGACGAGTGGCGGGCTTCCACTGATCACCAGGAAACGGGTCCGTTTGTGCCTGATAGTAGCTGGCGTGTTTTCACTGGTGCGGACGGCGAGATTGGAAGGTCAGCGTGCTGTTGACAATTCAAGGCCTTATTTACAGGGACATACACAGACACAACCGTCTTTATTAAGGCTGCTCGGAACAGGCTGGATTTGCAAATGACTCTGCCGCCGTCGGTTGAGATACGCACCAGATTCCTGACTATATAAAAGAAATGAAAGAGAGAAATACAGACAACGATATCCAGCAAGTAGGCAACACAGCAGTGAGAGCACAGTGGCTTTTACTTTACAAATCTGCCTTCTGACAGGTAAATATTTTTAAGTGCCTTCATCCTGGGAGCGGCACCCAGAGGACAGTCACGTTCTATCAGGATGATGCATCTTTCCCATGAAAACATTCCAATGATAATCCTCTCAGCCTTTGTTTCCCTTCATCTTTACTATCAGTCGAGATAATCAACCTTTTTGGGGGGAGGGAATAAAAAAAATATATATATATGAGGCTTTCTTTTAAATATCATGTATCCCATTTAGAAAAAGTTACTGATTATATTTATGCCTTCTTATCTATAAACTATCTTTTATCTCTGCCAATCTTATCGAGAAGACAAACCCATAAAAACTGTGTTGATCGGGAAACCGATGGCAGGATTTTTGAGCATGTTGGTGCTGTGCTGTGTTAAAGTGGAGGTCTTTTTGTTCAAATAACACACACATGTTGGCGTAGCGTCAAACACACATGAACAACACACAAAATGAGCAAATATTTGCACAAAAACAATAAAGTTTATCAGTTTGAACATTAAATATCTTGTCCTTGTGGTGTATTCAATTGAATATAGGTTGAAGAGGATTTGCATATCATTGTATTCTGTTTTTATTTACATTTTACAAAATGTCCCAACTTCACTCGAATTGGGGTTGTATAACATCATGAAAACCATGTAAAACCAAGATCAGGAAGAGGCTATTTTGTTTCATCTTGTGAATTAAATATCAGATTGCGACATCTTGATCAGTCGGACCATTCTGGATCAGGATGCAATTATTGCACTGTGTTGTGGAATCCGGATCCAGGTAAAGTCCGGGTCACGATGTGAATCACATATCTTTTATTTTGAGTCCTCGTCAACCGTTAGCGGACGTCAGAAATCTCCGATTGCTTTTGTTTGTAAATATTTCCAGACCCTCCGTTCCTGTGAACATTTACAGTGAAATGAGACAAAAGGAGAGACCGGCTGTCTGACGACATGATTTACTCAAGAAGCACACATGCACACGTGCACGCACGCACTTGAGAACATATCTTGGAAGCTGTGGGCTGGGTCTAATGTCAGTAATTGCACTCTGATTTAGGCAGGCACCTGCCTTGAAACAGCCTTAGTTATGGAATATTTCATGATCACACGGTAGATTTCAACGACTGTCTCTTCTAACAAGTGTCCCCATTTATACTAAACACACTGAGGTACATGAACATGTTCATGTTTCTAATTTCCAGTATTCTCAAATGTTTGTGTGCTGCGTCTGGCTGGAACACACCGATCCCGTGTACTCAGTCACAGATCATCTACATGTTTTAGCAGGTGTTCAGTGGGCAGATGTTCTGTCGCAGTAAGACAAACGGCGCTGTTGATGTGGACTGTATGTTCTTGGTTTCACAAAAAGAAACTGATACTCCAAGTGATTTCTAAAACAGGCTGATTTTTCTCAGCACTGTACCTGCTAAACATATGAACGATGTGGATAATGAAGCTTCTGTCAGATTAACAAAGCTATGAATGATCCTCTCAGAGTCCCTCCACAGAACTGCTTCAAAGGCTGATGGTACCTCCTGTACGCCTTCATCAGAGCAGCGTTTAGATTTAAATATATAGATTTAGATATAAATCACAGTAAAAGTTTAATTCAACCTTAATCATTGTACAAACACAAAAATCAATACTTAACCCAGCCTCAATATGAGCCCTGAGCCTGTTCTCCATAGACAAGGTGGCTGTAGTGTATGTGTGTAGCGCTATGCAACATGTAAGTTCCATCATCTATATTATAATAGCCAAGTGGCCTCCGTGTGCGTGTACGCATGCATGTGTGTGTGGAAGAGCTGACATTTTCCATATTTTGGGTAAAGGATGAACGCTGCCCAAACAGAAAGTTTATATGACTAATATTTTTTTGAGAAATTAGCTATATTAGCTAACAACAGTGAACAATGGATGTTGTGCTGCAATGCACCATGGGAGTTTGGGGTTTTAAATGTTGTTATTATGGTTCAAGTTAGGTTAACAGTGTTGTTAGTGTTATTGATTTATTGTGTTTTGTAGTTCGATTGGTTTAGTCAGTTTAGTTAAGTTATGTTGCTGTTACCATGAGTAAGAACTGTAGTGCGTTTGATGTCTTCTGCCACCGTCACTGTTTGTGGGTGTGTAAGAACTAAAAGGACCTTCTTGTGGCAAAATCCAGAAAAGACAAAAAGCTCTGCGTGCATGCGTGTATGCATATAAAGTTGTGCTTAAAAGTTTACATACCCTGGTAGCAGTGACGGCTGCTCCTCTGTCAAAGGGGGGAAGCTCATTGTTGGCTTACATAATAAAATCTGTCATTTTATTTATATGTAAATTCAAATATGTAAAATGGTCATAACAGTCCCTAGTTGCACAAGTATTTCACAATTTTTATCTCTATTACATACATTATTTTATGATGGCACAATTACCAAGTGGTTCGTCCGCTTGGTTTCAGTGCGGAAGGCTCCCGGTTCAAACCCCAGCCCTGCCACATTTCTCTATGTATTGTGGAGTTGCATCAGAAAGGGCATCAGGCATAAAACGTCTGCCAGAATCAACATGCAAGTCCACCTTGGATCTGCTGTGGTGACCCCGAGTGAAAACATGGGAGCAGCCGAAGGGACTTATTTTACAAGTATTTTATTAATGTTTTTAAACAAAAATTTCATCAAAAATTTCAAGAAGCACATCAAACCTTTATTATTAAACATACGTAACATGCAAATGTTATTTTAAAGATTGGCCAGCAGATGTCACCATATCTAATTGTATGAAAAGGTTTAAAACACTGAACCATTGCTTCATATTGATTCCGTGGTTCAAAATGCTTCGGGTTCTCCGTCACTAATTTTCATGAATAGAATACATCAGCAACCATTAATTATTACCACATATGCCCGGATAGACTTATAATTATGAATACTTTGATGTTGTGTTGCGAGCCGGGACGATAATTAACGCACAATGACTTTGAAACACTTACTGAAGAAGGAAGCAGAGAGTAACTCACCTAGATCTTCTCACATAACCAGTGTGCTTCTCTGTGTGACTTTAAAACAGTGATGTGATGTCAGTACGGACATCACATCACTGACAAGTGACACGCCCATCTGTTTGGAGGAGCAAAGGTCTCACATGATTGGGCTCATGACTTCAGGATGTGGGGCAAGTGAGCTGCCTATGCTGATCTGTCAGTCAGGCTGTCACATGATGGACGGACTGTGTGGATGTTGCGATCGTGTGTCACGTGATGTGCCTGTCTGGTCAAATTCTGCACTGGCACTGTGACATACAGCTGGAGCTGTATAATAGAGCTGTCTATTAAACATTAGGTCTCTCTCTTCTAAGTCCCTGTTAGTAAATGATATAATAATTGATCAACATATTGATTTATTCTGCCTTACAGAAACCTGGTTACAGCAGGATGAATATGTTAGTTTAAATGAGTCAACACCCCCGAGTCACACTAACTGCAAGAATGCTCGTAGCACGGGCCGAGGTGGAGGATTAGCAGCAATCTTCCATTCCAGCTTATTAATTAATCAAAAACCCAGACAGAGCTTTAATTCATTTGAAAGCTTGACTCTTAGTCTTGTCCATCCAAATTGGAAGTCCCAAAAACCAGTTTTATTTGTTATTATCTATTGTCCTCCTGGTCGTTACTGTGAGTTTCTCTGTGAATTTTCAGACCTTTTGTCTGACTTAGTGCTTAGCTCAGATAAGATAATTATAGTGGGCGATTTTAACATCCACACAGATGCTGAGAATGACAGCCTCAACACTGCATTTAATCTATTATTAGACTCAATTGGCCTTGCTCAAAATGTAAATGAGTCCACCCACCGCTTTAATCATATCTTAGATCTTGTTCTGACTTATGGTATGGAAATTGAAGACTTAACAGTATTCCCTGAAAACTCCCTTCTGTCTGATCATTTCTTAATAACATTTACATTTACTCTGATGGACTACCCAGCAGTGGGGAATAAGTTTCATTACACTAGAAGTCTTTCAGAAAGCGCTGTAACTAGGTTTAAGGATATGACTCCTTCTTTATGTTCTCTAATGCCATATACCAACACAGTGCAGAGTAGCTACCTAAACTCAGTGAGATAGAGTATCTCGTCAATAGTTTTACATCCTCATTGAAGACAACTTTGGATGCTGTAGCTCCTCTGAAAAAGAGAGCTTTAAATCAGAAGTGAATGACTCCGTGGTATAACTCACAAACTCGCAGCTTAAAGCAGATAACCCGTAAGTTGGAGAGGAAGTGGCATCTCACTAATTTAGAAGATCTTCACTTAGCCTGGAAAAAGAGTCTGTTGCTCTATAAAAAAGCCCTCCGTAAAGCTAGGACATCTTACTACTCATCACTAATTGAAGAAAATAAGAACCCCAGGTTTCTTTTCAGCACTGTAGCCAGGCTGACAAAGAGTCAGAGCTCTATTGAGCCGAGTATTCCTTTAACTTTAACTAGTAATGACTTCATGACTTTCTTTGCTAATAAAATTTTAACTATTAGAGAAGAAATTACTCATAACCATCCCAAAGACGTATCGTTCTCTCGTTCAGTGATGCCGGTATTTGGTTAGACTCTTTCTCTCAGATTGTTCTGTCTGAGTTATTTTCATTAGTTACTTCATCCTTACTCTGGATGGCATTACCCTAACCTCTAGTAATACTGTGAGAAATCATGGAGTCATTTTTGATCAGGATATGTCATTCAATGCGCATATTAAACAAATATGTAGGACTGCTTTTTTGCATTTGCGCAATAACTCTAAAATTAGAAAGGTCTTGTCTCAGAGTGATGCTGAAAAACTAATTCATGCATTTATTTCCTCTAGGCTAGACTATTGTAATTCATTATTATCAGGTTGTCCTAAAAGTTCCCTGAAAAGCCTTCAGTTAATTCAAAATGCTGCAGCTAGAGTACTGACGGGGACTAGAAGGAGAGAGCATATCTCACCCATATTGGCCTCTCTTCATTGGCTTCCTGTTAATTCTAGAATAGAATTTAAAATTCTTCTTCTTACTTATAAGGTTTTGAATAATCAGGTCCCATCTTATCTTAGGGACCTCATAGTACCATATCACCCCAATAGAGTGCTTCACTCTCAGACTGCAGGCTTACTTGTAGTTCCTAGGGTTTGTAAGAGTTGAATGGGAGGCAGAGTCTTCAGCTTTCAGGCTCCTCTCCTGTGGAATCAGCTCCCAATTCAGATCAGGGAGACAGACACCCTCTCTACTTTTAAGATTAGGCTTAAAACTTTCCTTTTTGCTAAAGCTTATAGTTAGGGGTGGATCAGGTGACCCTGAACCATCCCTTAGTTATGCTGCTATAGACTTAGACTGCTGGGGGGTTCCCATGATGCACTGAGTGTTTCTTTCTCTTTTTGCTCTGTATGCACCACTCTGCATTTAATCATTAGTGATTGATCTCTGCTCCCCTCCACAGCATGTCTTTTTCCTGGTTCTCTCCCTCAGCCCCAACCAGTCCCAGCAGAAGACTGCCCCTCCCTGAGCCTGGTTCTGCTGGAGGTTTCTTCCTGTTAAAAGGGAGTTTTTCCTTCCCACTGTTGCCAAGAGCTTGCTCACAGGGGGTCGTTTTGACCGTTGGAGTTTTTCCGTAATTATTGTATGGCCTTGCCTTACAATATAAGGCACCTTGGGGCAACTGTTTGTTGTGATTTGGTGCTATATAAATAAAATTGATTTGATTTGATTTGATTTGGAGCAGCTGGGGTTTTATTCTTATCTCTGTTGTGGTGTGGTGGGCATAGTGCTGGCCGGTAATTCCACCTCCAGTCGGACATGCTGGATATGCCATGACGGGTGTTCCACAGCTGTCAGCTGTTCCATCATGGACATGACAGCCGTCCATGTCCAGGTTGGACAGCAATCACACTGCACTGCGGCCACCGTTCAAGCCGTCGCCACCTCAGCTGCACCTCGACAGTGTAGGAATGTGGTGTGTGTGTGTGTGTGTGGGGGGGGGGGGGGGGCGACACACTCACACAGCATTTGTGTTGTGGGGGGAGGGGAACGGGACACTTGCACACCATTTGTGTTACTCGGGAGGGGGGTTGGGAAACAGCACACTCGCACGCCATTTGTGTTTGCTCAGGGGTGGACACAACACACTGACTGCCCTTTGAGCTTTCAAACACTTGGACTGCAGCTGGAAAGTGGTCGCCTGTTGTCTACTTTTGCCTCTACTGGTGGTTGGCTCTCACTGCGGTATTGTATCACTTCCTGTTCCGGAGCACAGCGGTGTTTTGCTGTATCTGTTAGCTGTTTAATCTGCGCAGTTAGATTGATCTAGTTACCTTGATAACAATTTGTTTCACAGTGTTATCTTCACGTGCCTTAACTAAAGCACTCCCTCTGCTGAATCACCTCTAAATTATTTACACGTTATTCACTTTGCGTGTTTTTAGGAATCTGCTAGCATAGCGCAGCTACTAGCTCTTAGCCGGTTTAGCATGGCGGCTTCTCCTGTCTCTCCCGCACTTTTCTGCTCTGGGTGTGAAATGTTTAGTTATTCCTCGGCCTCCTTTAGCGGTAATGGTACTTGTAATAAGTGTAGCTTATTCGTAGCTTTGGAGGCCAGGCTGGGCGAATTGGAGACTCGGCTCCGCACCGTGGAAAATTCTACAGCTAGCCAGGCCCCTGTAGTCGGTGCGGACCAAGGTAGCTTAGCCGCCGTTAGTTTCCCTCTGGCAGATCCCGAGCAGCCGGGAAAGCAGGCCGACTGGGTGACTGTGAGGAGGAAGCGTAGCCCTAAACAGAAGCCCCGTGTACACCGCCAACCCGTTCACATTTCTAACCGTTTTTCCCCACTCGGCGACACACCCGCCGAGGAACAAACTCTGGTTATTGGCGACTCTGTTTTGAGAAATGTGAAGTTAGCGACACCAGCAACCATAGTCAATTGTCTTCCGGGGGCCAGAGCAGGCGACATTGAAGGAAATTTGAAACTGCTGGCTAAGGCTAAGCGTAAATTTGGTAAGATTGTAATTCACGTCGGCAGTAATGACACCCGGTTACGCCAATCGGAGGTCACTAAAATTAACATTGAATCGGTGTGTAACTTTGCAAAAACAATGTCGGACTCTGTAGTTTTCTCTGGGCCCCTCCCCAATCGGACCGGGAGTGACATGTTTAGCCGCATGTTCTCCTTGAATTGCTGGCTGTCTGAGTGGTGTCCAAAAAATGAGGTGGGCTTCATAGATAATTGGCAAAGCTTCTGGGGAAAACCTGGTCTTGTTAGGAGAGATGGCATCCATCCCACTTTGGATGGAGCAGCTCTCATTTCTAGAAATCTGGCCAATTTTCTTAAATCCTCCAAACCGTGACTATCCAGGGTTGGGACCAGGAAGCAGAGTTGTAGTCTTACACACCTCTCTGCAGCTTCTGAGAGGTGTCGTTTTGACCATTGGGGTTTTTACGTAATTATTGTATGGCCTTGCCTTACAATATAAAGCGCCTTGGGGCAACTGTTTGTTGTGATTTGGCGCTATATAAATACAATTGATTGATTGATTGATTGATACTTTTGTGCTAGCTACACGAATGGCCCCCCATTTTCTAAATGCCCCACAAGTGGTGTTGCATGTTTGTGGGTGGCACCTGGACTCCGGCCGAGAGTGGCTGTAATGGGTACTCACATGCCATTTACCATTATTCGGACACTGGTGTGAAGGCTGCCTTGATCATGCCAGTCGGCCAGTGTTCGACATGGCCAGTGATTTCGTGCAGCCCTTCAACCGTGGCACAATTGGTCTGACCTGCAATCGACATACCATGCCAATCTTGCGAGCATGATCAGATGGCAGTGAAACCTCATGCCGTTTGAATGGGTTTCCAGCATGAGGGAATGTAGAGTGCATGTGCTGTGGCCGAATGGTTGTGGTGACTGCTGTACGAGGCAGATCCAATTTTTCACGAGTGGGATCCAAATCCTCCTTCGTGCCCCATTTGGCCTCAGTCACGTTATGTGTGAAGGGGCCCTTAAAGTTGTTCTAGAACTATATCATGCATTCAGAAAATATATCTTGTTAATATTCTGATGTTCAGAGTGCAGAAATGTTTGTTTTTATATTTATGTTATGTCTATGCGTCTCATGTTTGGGTCCTTTATTTCTCTCTCTCTCTAGTAAGAATATGATCAAGTTCAGTTAGTCTGCATATTTTAAACATCTTGTCCTGTCTATCCCCCACTATGAAATACAGGGGGATATAGAGATCAGCATGTCCATCCGTGCATCCGTCCGTCCATCAGTCCGTCCGTCCGTCCGTCAATCTGTCTCTTTTCCTCTGTCAATTTTCGTTTGTTAGCATGATATCTCAAAACGCACTTGACCAATTTCATTCATATTTAACATAAGCCTGTACTTGATCCACAGACACCAGTCGATTACTGTGACCTTGGGGCTAATTTAACCCTGACGCAGAGTTGACTGACGCACCTCTGAGTCTCTGTTTGAATGCGTTTTGAACGTGCGGACTTCAACCTGTATGCTAGTTTTTAAATTTTAATAGAGCAAGTATAACTTGAATTATGATTAATAATTTATGCAATGCTTTTTCCTGGATAATATTTGCTTTTTCCTGGATAATATTTGCTGCTGACACCCGCAGCAAAAATGTCTCATTTCCGCATCTTCTGCAGGAGAGACAGGGGTGAGAAGAAACACAACTCCCACTTTAGCATTCGTGGAAAAATCACGAGCTAACCAATCAAAATCACCAAGCCCATGTGGGTTTGATGACAAAGCATAGACCCCACGTGGCTGTGGCTGTGTGTGCACTTCGTGCCAGACATGCATGAACAAGACTTTTCTTTTGTCTCTCTCTGTCTGCAAAAGCAACGACAAGTAAAAAAATACATAAATTTCTCTTTATCATTGGTGTAAAATTTATTACCTAATAAACAATGATCCTCAATCCATGTAATTTGGTTGCTGAGGGAAGGAAAATTGTGGTTTCGTGTGGAGTGAAAAGCAGACAGCAATCAGACAGTTTTGGTATTTGAAAGATCTGTGATATTTGCCGTGCTTGGAGTGTAGTTTTAGTGTGTGGTGGAGTATTTTTGTGTATGTGGTTAGCGTGAGGTGTTGTAGTGTATTGTTCTGATCTTTTCCCGTAATTACTGTATGGCTTTGCCTTACAATATAGAGCGCCTTGGGGCAACTGTTTGTTGTGATTTCGCGCTATATAAATAAAACTGATTTGATTTGATTTGATCTTGACAAACATGACAGCAGGTGGATCCACGATGTGCACACGGATCTGTATAATGGATCGGATTGCATGCTTCTCTTTCCAGCATAAGGCCCGGTCCCACTGGGGAGAGGATTAATTGCACATGAATTGAGTATACAAATTGTGGGCGTTCATTGTTGTCCGCAACAAAATTGGCCAAAAATGACAAATGTCTCAGTATGAATTACGGATATATTAATAATGTACAGCGAATATACGACGAACAATCACGGATGTATAATGCATGTATTGCGCATGCGTGGCGTCTGCATTGCGGTCATAAAAGAGAGCAAAGAGAGCATATCTCACCCATATTGGCCTCTCTTCATTGGCTTCCTGTTAATTCTAGAATAGAATTTAAAATTCTTCTTACTTATAAGGTTTTGAATAATCAGGTCCCATCTTATCTTAGGGACCTCGTAGTACCATATCACCCCAATAGAGCGCGTCGCTCTCAGACTGCAGGCTTACTTGTAGTTCCTAGGGTTTGTAAGAGTAGAATGGGAGGCAGAGCCTTCAGCTTTCAGGCTCCTCTCCTGTGGAACCAGCTCCCAATTCAGATCAGGGAGACAGACACCCTCTCTACTTTTAAGATTAGACTTAAAACTTTCCTTTTTGCTAAAGCTTATAGTTAGGGCTGGATCAGGTGACCCTGAACCATCCCTTAGTTATGCTGCTATAGACGTAGACTGCTGGGGGGTTCCCATGATGCACTGTTTCTTTCTCTTTTTGCTCTGTATGCACCACTCTGCATTTAATCATTAGTGATCGATCTCTGCTCCCCTCCACAGCATGTCTTTTTCCTGGTTCTCTCCCTCAGCCCCAACCAGTCCCAGCAGAAGACTGCCCCTCCCTGAGCCTGGTTCTGCTGGAGGTTTCTTCCTGTTAAAAGGGAGTTTTTCCTTCCCACTGTAGCCAAGTGCTTGCTCACAGGGGGTCGTTTTGACCGTTGGGGTTTTACATAATTATTGTATGGCCTTGCCTTACAATATAAAGCGCCTTGGGGCAACTGTTTGTTGTGATTTGGCGCTATATAAAAAAATTGATTGATTGATTGATTGATAAAAGGAGCGCACTCGGGCCTGTCGGCATCACTATTCACACCAACACCACAGCCTGTGGAGCAATTGCTGGACTTGGACACGTTGATTAGTATGTTGTTGGATGGCAGCAACTATCACACTACGTCTTTGGAGATCCATAACTACATCTGTACGTCTCCACAGCTGGACTGGCAATGACTGGCAGGTATGCCGCTTTCTGTTTGTTATGCATTCACAAATTGTCCGCAAATCAGATGCAAAGCAGATGTAATGCAAGCACTTTATCCGTGGCCAATCTGTATGCATTTGCTACATCTTATTTTAGTTTGTGATGTGGATGTGATAGGCACGCAATATATCCATTTTACACACTGTCCCAGTACGCTGCCAAGCCGCAATACCTTGTCAGTTGCAGATATCAATGGATAACGGCGGATATACAGCGCATAGACTGAGTATGTATTGCGTATGTAAGGCGGATGTCATCCGCAACCAAAATTTTGTGCAGCTCAAAAATCCTGGCAATGGAAAAAATGTGACTCTGCGGATAATTATGGATGTGTGCGGATGTCGGCCGACTCATACAAGCATGTTTCACGGATATTGTGGATTGTCAGGAAAGATGACTTTAAGCTTGCTTTCAGCTTGTTTTCATCTTGGAATATAATACGTGCCATGGGATTAATATACATGCTGTTGGATTAAACTGCACAGTGTTTGGTACCTTACAGAAGTAAGTGAGGTCATACCGGACTTTTCCATTGCAAATGGGGAGGCCCACGGAATGAACTCGGTGGTGAAGACAATGGAATATGTCTAAAAATGATTCTAACATGACAAGTATGATCAAATGAAGTATTAATGTGTTAAAATTAAGAGTTGATTAGAAAAAGTATGTTACAAATAAGTGAAATGAATGATTATATGAGTTGTTTTTCATACAGAGTGCAGAGTCAGGAAAAAAAAGAGGAAGTGAAGATGATGTTGCAAGCAGGGCAAGAAAAGCTGATGATAAACAACTGATCAAATGATTAAGATGTTGGTAAAATATGAAATGAATAATAAGGAATGAAAATGTTTGTATATGATCATATGAATTGTTTTTATGTGAAAGAGAGTTGTAATGAAATTATTGAATATGATTGATGTGATTCTAAAGAAATGATTTAAAAGAATGAATTCTCAGAAAAGCTGAAGTGTTAACAGAAAAGAGGAACTTGAGAAATAAGTTACTGGCAGGAGCTGCAGAAGATTTCCAGTTAGTGGAAGGAGAAGGGAGGAGGTTTTGAGTCAACAATGTCCCCATGGTAACCAAGATCATCTGAAGACAACAAGAGTCAAGCACATATATAAACTGTGAAACACCAGAAAACGGGGTTATTCTTCCAGGGAGGGGTGCTGTTGCCACTTCTCCCCTGCTACGAGGAAATCACAAGACTTGACCATCTTGTGAGCATCAATTGGAATCGTGGAGTGAGAGGATTGGAGCCATAAAAGATCATTTGAGAGAGTTTTCAACTCCCACTCAGGCCATCCAGTCACGGAGTAGCAGAGCAACGGAAGAGTAACCACTGGCCTTAAGTCTGAGTGGGGAATGTTCAACGATTTCTCTCTCAAGGAACATCACAGCATACCAGAATGGATTAGATCAACTTTTGGTTGATTGAAGAAGGAATAAACTCTTATGTGGATTAACTTCCTGAAGGATTACAATATCACACAAGGATCGTGGTCAGCTAACGACTAATAGCTGATGAAGAGGAAATCAAGTTCATCGAGCTGGGGACTTAACCTCAAAAACCTCCTTCCCTCACTCCTAGAAAAAATTGTTAAGAAGTCAATCCAGTCCCAGTCAAAGTAAGATCAGTCAGAATTATTGAATTAAAAACAAAAATCTCTGCCAATCATCATTCTAATTATACTTGAATTACTGTTGTGAAATTATCACCATATAACCTATGTTGATTATGTTATCAGCACTTGCAAAACCTGCAATAAATTTCCAAGCATGCAGTTAAAGTGTTAAGGCTCGGATATTGGATTATTGATGCTTCTTAAGGTGTAAAAGTTAAAGTTTATTGGGTGTACAACATCAAAAAGGCTCTAAAAGGTTAGTCTGTTTTTTTAATGAAAATAACACATCCTGGGGACTCGCTGTACGAGTCACTAAATTTAAAATCTAGCAACATTCCAAGAGCCCTGATCCATAAGAGGAGAGCTGCCGTTAACGGGCGTGGCCGGTTCATATCCTGGCTTCAGAGAAGGCTGTTCGACCGGGGTGCGAGATCAGCTTCAGCGGGGTGGACGTCCGGATGGAGGCAGTGAGCAGCTAGACGAATCTCCTTGCCACCAGCTTGAACAGCCTTTGTGCAGCCTTGCCGGGTAATACCCGTGGAGACACGAAGGTCGGACCCCAGAGACGGAGAGCTGGTTTTATACACAAACACCCTCATCGGAGGGTGAGCGTGTGCCGTGTATCTAAAAAAGCGGGATCTGACACGATGTTTAGCGAATATGAACAAATTTTGTGCGCAATTCATACACAAATCTTCCTTAACGCCAGTGGGACCGGGCCCTTATTCACGCACTGCAGAGCTCCACCCCAGCGCTGACTCCTGGAACACAGCAGGATACAGACACACACTGCCCCAGCAGTAAGAAGACTCCAGGCATGGAGAACACAGGAATCCTGGGCGAGACTACCCCCCCCCCCCCCCCAACCCCAACAGTCAAAAATACAATTTTTTTAAATTGTTTTTGCCACCAACACAGCAAGGACAGTCTTTACCAACAGCAATAAAAATGCTGCAAAAACAAGGAATTAGGGAAAATACACATGGATATTGAGGTGGAATATCTGTACAATTTTTTGGGCTTCTGATGGGCATTGGACAGGAATTATATGACATTGCCACACTTGTTAGTGTGATATCTCAAGAACCATTTGACCAATTTCATTCATATTTAGTGTAAGAGTGTACTTGGGTAATCCCTTGACATCATTTGATTACAGTGACCTGGGGGTCAATTTCAAGATCACAGTGAGATATTTAAGATATGGAAGTTAAGATATTGTCTTTGCCACCCTTGTTAGGGTGCTATCTCAAGAACCGGTTGACCCATTTCATTCATATGTAGCATAAAGGTGTACTTGGGTGCTCTTGATGACTCTTGTTTAATACCGTTTTTAACATAAAATAATAATATGAGAACAAGTATGGGTGCTGCTTCTAATAATTGCTCATAGGCTCATTATCCTACTTGCAAAAGCAATCACATTTAATCAATATTTTGATTAAATCATTTAATCAATATTCTGTTTTGATATGCGTAATTTGGGGTAATGGGATATTGTCATACAACATAACACCAATATTTTATATTAACATACAATAAATTGTTTTGTTGACTCCTGGAGACAAAAGGGAATCTCAAAGGATGAAGGGAAAGATATTTTAAACACTTGTTTTTTCAGTGCATGGCAGTAAGTTCATATGAGAACTTTGTCGTGGTTACACATATAAACAGGTCTCGTTACACGGCGGATATTGATCCAGCTCCAGACCCTATGAATATCAAATGATTTCGCTCACTCTGGAGACGAGTTAAAGTGTCAGCCAAACACAGGAATCTGTATTCAAGATGAGTGAGCCGCTTTTGGATCAGGTTGATCCTCTTAGTGGGACTGATCCTGACAATAACAACTCCATTACCCATAATCCTCTGATAGGAATAGGAAAGCCAATAATGTGTGATTTCAGTTTGACTTTCCTCAACAAATGTGATAAAACAAGGTCTGTAAATGGATAATAAATTCTGCTGCAGTGACCATGAATGGCCATTTAACTGATCTGATTTTCATTTTAAAAAAATAGTTTAATTGAAAAACCTTTAAGCAGTGGTACTGTTACATGCCTGGATTTTGCAATGACATCATGTTAAAAAAAAAAAATCAGGCTTCTTCATATTAAAATTTCTAAATTGATGCCCTTTATACTTACATTGGAAACTAATCTCACTCACTCATCACTCATCTTCAACTGTTTTTCCGGGTTCGGGTCGCGGGGGCAACAGCTCCAGCAGGGGACCCCAGACTTCCCTTTCCCGGGCCACATTGACCACCGCTGACTGGGGGATCCCGAGGTGTTCCCAGGCCAGTGTGGAGATATAATCTCTCCACCTAGTCCTGGGTCTGGAGTCTTCTCCCAGCTGGACGTGCCTGGAACACCATATATTGTTGGATGACAATTTTATTTAATTTCTGCGGAATTCACAAAACGTCCTGAAATTTTAACAATATTTCTGATCTATAGTCTAAATTCAACAATTTGTAATTTATGTCTGTAGCATGGCCCAAGCAGAAGGTGACCCTTTTGAGTCTGGTCTGCTTGAGGTTTCTTCCTCAGAGGGAGTTTTTCCTTACCACTGCTGCTCTGAGGGTTGGTAAGGTTAGACCTCACTTGTGTGAAGCGCCTTGAAGCAGCGCTGTTGTGATTTGCAGCTATATAAATGAAAATATATTGAAAATTGAAAGTGAATTTTGCTGCGGCGTTCAGATTCACACAATGGCTTTGAGCAGCTCTGGAAGTCTTGTGTCGTATCTGGATTTATTCACTCAAATATTCACTCTCTGAGTGTGCTCCAGTTTTGGTTAATTGGAAAAAGAAAATCCAGCTAACAAACCACTCAAACATCTTTGCTGCAAGTAACAAGAGCGGAGGCTGTAAGGTGGTGAAGGATGACTGGGTGGAAGTAAATCTTCTTTACCTTGAGCTGGTTAAGGATCATTCCATCCTTGCAGTCTCTTATTTTGCCATGAAGTTTGGCAAACCGGCTCAGCCAAGCATGTGATTACAAAGCTCTGACTCTGAGGCCTCCCTGACGCTCTGATAAATATCCCCATCCAATTACAAGATGTAATAATTTTGCACTCAAGTTGGTAATGAGGTCTAATGCTTGCCCCATATGATAATTCCCCTGCTGGATGCCAGCTTGATCAGATGTTGAGCTTTGTAATTAGACTGGCAGAAAATCATTATTTGGTGTTCAAAGAGAAAATGAGGTTGGTGGGAAGTCAATTTGGCCTGGCTCTGTGATGCATAGACAAGAATTTAATGATTTAATTACACATGTAAGCTCTCTGGATGAGACTTCAGTTGAGCTGAGACTTTGGCCACATTGCTGTACTGAGGTTAAAGGTCTTTATTTTTACAGATGCATTGATTTTATTGGGGTATGTGAATGTAGATGAACCAAATACTTGACTTTTATATGAGCATGAATTGATCTTCTCTGCCATGAAGAGGTGAAAACTATCATTGATTTTATCCAGTTTGGTTAATGAGGAAATTATGAGGAAAGAAAGGAAGATTTTTATTTTTATTTATTTATTTATTTTTTTGCTAAAAGCTGTCTTGTGCACCCCTCTTGTTATTATTATTCATATTATTTTCCTCAAGTTATCTTGAGGAAAATAATATTTGATACGCTGTCAATTTTGCAAGTTTTCCCACCTACAAGTGTATGATTTTTAAATAATTAATTTGCATTTTGTTGCATGAAATAAGTACTTGGTACAATAGAAAAACAGAATTTAATATTTGTTACAGAAGCCTTTGTTTACAATTACAGAGGTCAGATGTTTCCTGTAGTTCTTCATCAAGTTTGCACACACTGCAGCAGGAATTTTGGTCCACTCCTCCATATAGATCTCCAGATCTTTCAGCTTTCGTGTTTCAGCTCCTTCCAAAGATTTTCTATTGAGTTCAGGTCTGGAGACCGGCCAGGCCACTCCAGGACCTTGAAATGCTTCTTACGGAGCCCCTCCTTAGTTGCCCTGGCTGTGTGTTTGGGGTCATTGTCAGACTGCAGGCTTACTTGTAGTTCCTAGGGTTTGTAAGAGTAGAATGGGAGGCAGAGCCTTCAGCTTTCAGGCTCCTCTCCTGTGGAACCAGCTCCAAATTTGGATCAGGGAGACAGACACCCTCTCTACTTTTAAGATTAGGCTTAAAACTTTCCTTTTTGCTAAAGCTTATAGTTAGGGCTGGATCAGGTGACCCTGAACCATCCCTTAGTTATGCTGCTATAGACTTAGACTGCTGGGGGGTTCCCATGATGCACTGAGTGTTTCTTTCTCTTTTTGCTCTGTATGCACCACTCTGCATTTAATCATTAGTGATTGATCTCTGCTCTCTTCCACAGCATGTCTTTTTCCTGATTCTCTCCCCTCAGCCCCAACCAGTCCCAGCAGAAGACTGCCCCTCCCTGAGCCTGGTTCTGCTGGAGGTTTCTTCCTGTTAAAAGGGAGTTTTTCCTTCCCACTGTCGCCAAGTGCTTGCTCTTAGGGGGTCGTTTTGACCGTTGGGGTTTTTCTGTAATTATTGTATGGCTTTTGCCTTACAATATAAAGCGCCTTGGGGCAACTGTTTATTGTGATTTGGCGCTATATAATTAAATTGAATTGAATTGAATTGATGATGGAAGACCCAGTCATGACCCATCTTCAATGCTCTTACTGAGGGATGGAGGTTGTTTGCCAAAATCTCGCAATACATGACCCCATTCATCCTCCCTTCAATACGGTGCAGTTGTCCTGTCCCATTTGCAGAAACATTACATGATATGATCACCATCTAACTCTGTAGGAGGTATGAAGTGGAACTGCTTTGCCAGCCCATGACACCATTAATATGTATATGTTGCAGACATGAACGAGCGAAGCCCTTCAGCATCTCACCACACAAGTAAGGTCTAACCTTACCAACCCCCAGAGCAAGCACACAGGTGACAGTGGTAAGGAAAAACTCCCACTGATGATTTGAGGAAGAAACCTCAAGCAGTCCAGACTCAAAGGGGTAACCCTCTGCTTGAGACATGCTACTAACACAATTTACAAAACATTCACAAAACAAATATACAGGAAATGTTGCCGATGCACAGGACAGGATGGTTGCAGAAACAGACACCACACCCATCTCTGGATGGAGCCGCACCTCAAACAGAGCGAAAAAACAGAATCAGGCATCAGAAAGACAACAAGTACAGTATAATTTGTCAGCATTAAGCAACAAGAAAAACAGAAGAAATACTAAGGTCATCACCAGCCACTAGCCCTAAGCTTCATTAAAAGACCCAGAATTTAGATCAAGTTGAGGCTGCGGCCTGCTCCATTTTCTAATAAAATAAATTTAAAAGAGTAAAAAGCATAGTAACATACTATGCCAGTATCCTAGCCATATGAATGGGAAATTAATTTATTTATTGACACACGGAGATCATTCCACAGAACAGGGGTATGACAAGAGAAAGCTCTGTGACCCACAGACTTTTTATTCAGCCTAGGGACACAAAGTAGTCCTGCACCCTGAGAACACAAAGCCTGGGCCGGTATGTAGGGTTTAATTAGGTCAGCTTCGCAGGGAGGTGCCAGTCTGTGAACAGTTTTACAGGTTAGTAGCAGAACCTTAAAATCTGATCTCACAGGGACAGGAAGAAAGTGAAGAGATGCCAAAATGGGTGTAATGTGGTCAAACTTACAAAGGTCTGGCAGCAGCATTTTGAACCAACTGGAGAACCCTAATGCTGGACTGTGGTAAACCAGAAAATAGAACACTGCAGTAGTCCAATCTAGAAGAGACAAATACATGAATCAGGGTCTCAGCATCAGCCATAGACAGGATGGGACGAATCTTCACTATATTTTGCAGGTGGAAGAAAGCAGTCCTAATATATCTAATGTGGAGGTCAAAAGACCACGTAGGATCAAAAATTACCCAAAGGTTTCCTACTTTGTCAGTGTGATGTATAACACACGAGCCTAGGCTAAGCGTCAAATTGATGCTGATGTCTCACTGGACAAAGAACCATCATTTCAGTCTTATCAGAGTTTAAAAGTAGGAAGTTGCTAGACATCCAGCTTTTCACTGATGCAAGGCAATCTTCTAAGGATTTTATGTGGATGAGACTACCAGCAGTTATCGGCCTGTATAACTGAGTATCATCAGCATAGCAGTGAAAGGTAATCCCAAAACACTACAATATGTGCCCAGGGGGTGCTATATAAAGGGAGGAAAGCAGGGATTCTAAGACAGACCCCTGTGGAACCCCAAGTTTCATGTCACTAAGGTTAGAGGTTGTGTTATTATACAAAACACAGTGAGAATGACTGGTCAGGTATGACGTCAACCATGCAAGGGTGTTCCCAGTAATCCCAAAATGATTCTCCAGCCTATCGAGTAGAATATGATGATCCACGGTATCAAACGCAATCTTATGCTGTGAAAGGAGAGCGACAGATGGTTGTCCATGGATAAGTGTTGCCACCGCCTCAAACAAGAACTTTGAGTTATGCTTGTTTTTGTTGATCAAATCAGAGTAATAGGTCTACTTTGTAGCCAGTAGTGCATACTTATAGTCTAAGATAGCATCACGCCATGCAAGATGGAATACATCTAATTTTGAACTGTGCCATTTCCAATCCAGACCTCTAGCCTTATGCTTCAAGTCACACAAGTAATCACTGAACCAAGGTGACTGTGTTTTGGGGGAGCGTGGTTTTAATAAAGGTTGTGCAATTATGTCAAGTGTAGCTTTGAGCGCTGAGTTTAAACTCTCCACAAGACTGTCTACTGATTGGGCATTTGCCAAATGTGAAGCTAAGATATCAATCTAGCTTCGGGTTTAGTCGTAGTTGAGGAGTTGATGCGTCACTGCAGTGATAAATAAGGTTGTTGTTCCACTAAACACGGCAGCGAAACTCTAAACCTAATAAGTGAGTGATCAGAGACCACCAAAGCAAGAGGCATGATGTCAATATTTGTGACAGCAATACCACGTGCGAGAACCAAATCCAGGGTATTTCCACTAATGTGTGTCAAGTCCTGAATGCATTGCTGAAATCCTAATGCATCCACCATTTCCATAAATGATTTGCAGAGGGGATCAGACGTCACCAATAATCAGTTATCTGCACTAGTTGACAAGTTAGAGATGAACGCACCAAATTCATCTAAGAATTCAGAGTATGGGCCAGGGGGTCTATATACAGTGACAAAGTAATATGGATGATTTTTATTCTTCTGAACTTGGCACTCTGTAGCATCATGGGCAGAGCGGAGAATCAGATGTTCAAACGAGTTATATTTGTGACCCCCAACAGCTAATAAGCTAAACCTAGATTCTAAATAAGAGCAACACCCTCGCCTTGCTTCACATCAGGAGGGACATGAATAAATGTGTATGCCTGTGGGCAGGCCTCATTTAAGGGAGGACAGCTGTAGGTTTAAGCCAGGTTTCACATAACCCAGTCATATCTAAGTGATGATCCATAATTAGATCATTAATCAACAATCATTTTGAGGACAGTGATCTTATGTTAATGAGACCCAGACTAAGGACCTCAGTGGGGTTGACAGTTGGACCGTTTGGATTTAGGAGTGGTTCCAGAGTGGCATATATAAGAGCAGCTAGCTGATACTCTTGCTGAGTGAGCTGCTGACTGTGGTGATGTACCGCCAGCTGGAAGGTGTCTGCTGCATCCATAGTTGGCCAGATTTTACTATCAGATTTGACAGGCAAAGCGAGCTGGACACAAATGCAGGATGCAGGTACACAGCTCAGTGGAGTTAAAGCGTTTACTCGGTTAACAAGCTGGAGTCGGTACACGGAAAGGCAGTCCAAAAAGAGCAACAGTAACAAAAACATCAGGCTTAGGCGTGATCAAGGTACACAGGCAGGTAGTCAAAAACATGATGAGGCAAACGAAGCAAGGCAAGGAAATACAAGATACTGAGCTGGAAAGAGGCACAAGGCACTACAATCTGGTGAGAGAGTAAAGCCCAGGTTACACATAGACGGTTTTGTCCGCGGGTAGTACGTAGACGGAAGTTTGCGGTAGTTCCGGCTGTTTTCGCGGTAGAAAGGGGCGGAGCATTTCGCCGGTGTTTTGAGCGCCGTACTAGCCGCAAATACGCGGATAAAACACCGCTAAATACGCCGAATAAAGCGAAGTTTTGACGCCGTAGCATCCGGCACACGTCAGGCAACGGGGGTTAATACTCAGTTCTATCCTTTACAATCGCAGGTTAAGACGCGCGTGAGAACGGCGGTGTTCTGCTGCCGCCGATAATGCCCTGTGTACCGCTGGATTTATCCAGGCAATTCCTGTGATACTCCAGGAACTTTTGGTTATAGGCACCGCCCCCAGAGTATAATAGGCTGAAGCAGCTGTCAGTGCAGGGGGAGGGAGTGACAGGGAGCTCATCTCTCAGCCTTTTCTTTTCTCTCCTTTTCCCCTCCTCAACGTGTTGCTCGTTTCCACCACAGGGCTACCCTCTGCTTCTGAACCAGACCTCTTGGTAAGTCCTTGCTGCTGCCAATTTTATTTTAGGAGGTATACTGGAGCTTCTCTGCAAAAATATCTGGAGCTGGCCGCGAGTGAGAGACCTGCATGCAGTGCGCTAGCGTTTTTATACTGACAACGCCTATCGGCCGTTTGGAATGCCGTTAACCGGGAGGTGGCATTTAGAACAGCGTACTGTCCGCTAGCGCTGCCGTTTTGTCTGCCTCTGTTGCTGGTTAAAACACCTTTGAGGACGCCGATGTGGGCTCTATCGCCGTTTTACACGCCGTTGGTTAGGGATACAATGCCAGCCGCCAATTACGGCGGTGTAAACTGCGGCACTACAGGAAGGGGTGGGATGACACCGCGGTTAAAAAGTATCAAACACCGTTGTTTGCATTGTCTCCGTCGTCAGGCCACTTCTCCGGGAGCGCTCCCAGAATTATTCGACATGTTGAATAATTTTTTCTACGATTCCCGATGAAGCCGGAACTAAACCACGCCCCCGTGCGCCGGCGTTAACTACGGCGTTTGATCCCTAAAACGGCCCAGAGGGGGCAAAATCTCTGCCGGGACGCTTCCGGGAGAGTTTACCGTCTATGTGTAAACGGGGCTTAAGGCACAATGAGGAGCTTAAATACACCCAGGTGATGAGATGCAGATTGAGAACAGGTGTACGTGGAATGCACCAGAAGGAGGGTGTGGCCAGAGAGAGGGAAACACCCACCACCAAGTGCCAGCAGAGACAGACAAGAGAGAAAGTGACAGACAGACCCAAACAGAAAAACCCCAGCAAGAGAATAAACAAAACAGAATGTAACTGAAAAAACACAAAGCCAAGAAATAAAAGATGGCAAACCTCAAATCCTGACAGCATCACAACAGCAGCAAACAATCCATCGGAAGCAACTTGCCAGATCTGTGAGCCAGCGTCAGCGTCATCACCTCTTATAAATATTGCACGACTAAGCATGAACTCCCACCTCCGCTGTCGGCTTGGGGGGCAAAGCATTACAGTATTTCGTAAATACTAAAACACATTTTGTGAAACCATGCACCCTTTTCACAAAACTGTAAACATAAAACCCAAATGCTCAAGCTAGATTCACCTTTGAATCTTCTTGCATAATAATAATCATCACCTCAAAACAGTTCGAACTGTGCCCATAGTGCAGCAAATAACTGAAACAACACTTCACATGGTGACAAAAGCACCAAATTTGTCAGAAGTACACCTTAGATATTACTCTTTTGAAAAAAACGATGGGCCGCTTGAATTTTCAATAGGCGGCCACATAGGGGTCAATTGAAGAATTACATAGGGGTCAAAATATAAAAAGACTGCAGTCATATTGAAAATTATACCACATTATTTGTCTGATTGTAAAGATTCCAAAAAGGTATAGTTTGGACTATCTATGACTGAATGTTATGGAGCTATGGAGTAAAAACCTTAAGAATGGTGACAAAGGTCAATTTCAGTTTGTACAGGGGTCAAAAATTAAATTTGCTCCAATTTTAGTAGAAAATGGTGCAAATTGTTGATTGAGCGACTTGGATTAATAAATGGAATAGTTTTGACTGTGTTGAATGCTTGGTCTCTAACGTAAAGGTCAAGTAATGTTGACGTCCATTGAATTCTATGACATGTGACATACGTATGTTACCCCGTGATAACTAAGCATGATACATGGTGCAAACTATTCCTTTTTGAAACCCTATTAACTCAACCAGTAATTTGCATCACCTTTGAACAAAATTGGAGCAACTCTAACTTTTGACCCCTGTACAAACTGAAACTGAACTTTGTCACCATTCTTAAGGTTTTTACCCCATAACTCTGTAGAATTCAGTCATAGATAGTCCAAACTATAGCATTTTTGGAATCTTTACAATCAGACAAATAATGTGGTATAATTTTCAATATGACTGGAGCCTTTTTATATTTTGACCCCCATGTAATTCTTCAATTGACCCCTACATGGCTGCCTATTGAAAATTCAAGTGGCCCGTCATTTTTTTTGAAAAGAGTAATATCTAAGGTGTACTTCTGCCAAATTTGGTGCTTTTGTCACCATTTGAAGTATTCCTCTGTAAATATTCTGTTTTCTGCTGCACTACCAGAGCACTGCTGAATAGTAGGCCATGGTTTTAGGTCCACTCTACATCAAATATTTGAGAACACAGTGTTCAGGGCACGTAGTCAAGGAAAACAATAAGTTTATTCCTACAGTAAATACATTGTTTCAAACAGAAATTTACAACACACGAAGCAGTGTAGATCAAATCAAATCAGTTTTATTTATATAGGCTAAATCACCACAAACAGTTGCCCCAAGGCGCCCCACATTGCAAGGCAAGGCCATACAATAATTACGGAAAAACCCCAACGGTCAAAACGACCCCCTGTGAGCAAGCACTTGGCAACAGTGGGAAGGAAAAACTCCCTTTTAACAGGAAGAAACCTCCAGCAGAACGAGGCTCAGGGAGGGGCAGTCTTCTGCTGGGACTGGTTGGGGCTGAGGGAGAGAACCAGGAAAAAGACATGCTGTGGAGGGGAGCAGAGATCAATCACTAATGATTAAATGCAGAGTGGTGCATACAGAGCAAAAAGAGAAAGAGACACTCAGTGCATCATGGGAACCCCCCAGCAGTCTAAGTCTATAGCAGCATAACTAAGGGATGGCTCAGGGTCACCTAATCCAGCCCTAACTATAAGCTTTAGCAAAAAGGAAAGTTTTAAGCCTAATCTTAAAAGTAGAGAGGGTGTCTGTCTCCCTGATCTGAATTGGGAGCTGGTTCCACAGGAGAGGAGCCTGAAAGCTGAAGGCTCTGCCTCCCATTCTACTCTTACAAAACCTAGGAACTACAAGTAAGCCTGCAGTCTGCGCTCTATTGGGGGTGATATGGTACTATGAGTGTTGTGTGTTGGGGGGTGTGGCTGGATGTTTTGGTGTTCTTTTATTTTCTTTGCTCTTCAGGTGGCATGGAAACTGATTCTTCTGTGGAGAAGGTGCTGGCTGAAGAGTCCTCACCCTCATCAACATCATGTGTAGCACCTGTGACTGGTGCTCACATGCAACCTTAAGACTTTCAGCTGAAGCAGATAATTGGATGGCGTTCTGCATTTAAGGCATGTGTGATTCAAGCAGAACTGCCGGGAACTCGACCTTGTGATGTCCGTTTGTGAGACGCTGAGGACCGCGCCTGGGTTTGACATATTGAGCCCGTGAAGCAAGGAAGGGTGAGGACACTTGCTGTCAGCACACATTAAAGGTGATTAAGTGTTCGACTAATTGTTGATAGTAACTTGGTGTTTTGTTACACAGTATACTGGAATTGTGATGAGAATTGTGCAGTTTGCTTCTCACTGCTGTGGCGTAAGTGATCCTCCACTTGTTGTGAGAAGCTGCTCATTTGCATAAAGTTAAAAAAGATACAGACCTGAATGTGTTGCTGATAGTGTGTGTCTTTTGAAAGATATTGTTGTAACTGCTGACTTACCTCACCTCTTCTTTGCTTCACAGAGAGTCAGTTTGTCGTGTCCACCTGGGGGGTGTTTGGTGGTGGTAGTGAGTCCAGGAGCGCCGGGCTTTGATCCTTGCGGGCGCTGGAGAGCGTGCCAACAGTCACTCCACCAGAGGGACGCTGTTTTTGCTTTTACACCTTTTATGCACAGTGGGGGTAATAAATATATTGTTTTTGGAACCGCTTTTCTGGTTATTTGTAGCGCTGGGTTCCGTCTGACGCAGGTCCGCTCCTCAACCCGCGTCGACACATAACAGTAGTTCCCGGCCATTCCATAATGGACCCAGCAGCAGAGGCGGTTCCTTTTGCCGAAAAAGTTCAAGAACACTTGGAGAAAATATGGGAGCAATTACAGCATCTCGCAAACCAAATTAAACAAACAGACGCCCGTGTTACGGAGCTTGCAGCGCAAGCCGTTTTGCTTCCTGCTGCTCCAGCTGCGGCATCATCGATACTAGTGCAGATAACTCCGTCACCCAGAGATTCGGCGTCCGAACCGATTGTTTGTCGTCCGGAGCCTTGTGCGGTGATGCAATGTTCTCTGGTTTCTGCTCAGTCAGGTTGGAGTGCCGCAGCTTTACGAGGAATGTTTGTAGATGGGATAAATGAGTCATTAAAAGACGAGCCAGCAGTCCGTGACGAGCCAAACGATTTAGATGAGCTAATATCGTTGGTGATTCGTCTAGATGATCGGATGAAGGAGCGTGGACGCGAGAGAGGACGCCCATCAGAGTGGGTTTTTTCGTCTCGGGGCTTTCCCCGACACAGATCTGGGCCGCCTCTTCTTCGCCCCACTGAGGCTCCTCCGACGGGACCTCTGGCTCCTCCTGTTGACGAGCCCATGCAGCTCGGACGAGCAGAGATTCCTGTATTGCCCCGACACGTAAGCGTCAAGAGAAATAATGGTGACGTATCTCCAAGTGTTCTGGAACAGGCAAAATAACACACATAAAAAAAAAAAAAATCTAGCACAGGTAAATGTTTTGTTTTCTTTAAATAGGGGTTATAATTGTATGGGGAGTCAGAGGCGTATCTGGTGGAGTGATTGTTAGGCGGTTAGAAGTCCGCCTGGGCTCACTTAATTGTCAATTTTTTGTGTTTTTAGGTATTTTCTGTTTGGGTTGTTGGGTCGTTTTATTTTGTTGTTTTTTATTTCTCTACATCCCTAACCCCAACCTCACTTGCCCCAAGACCGTTTGTCTTGTGGGTTGTGGGGTGGTGCAGGTTGGTCACGCTGAGCAGTCTCAGAAGACCTCTGCACCTGGGGGGGTGGGGTGGGGGTGTTAGAGGCGTTTTTCTTGGTTTGGTTAGGGCCCGGTTCCACTCCAGCCTCGGTGAGCCTTTGTACCATTCGTCATTGGTGTTGCCGGGGTGTGGTGCAGCGGAGACTTACCTCGGTCGGAAGGGTGGGCCGATCTGTTGCCGTTCGCCATTTCGGTAGTTCCACCCCTCCCGAGAGGCTGGGGTATGGTCGAGTTGGGGCACCGGACGCATTTCCGGTTCTCTGCTGCGCCTTGGGGTTGGAGCTGGGTTAGTTTTTTCCTGTTCCCTTCTCCGGCTTAATATTTTGAGCCGTTCGCCAAAATTGAGCCGTCAAAGGGCTCTGGGAGGGACCTGGGGTCTTTCGGGGTGCCGGAGAGAGTAACAGGGTTTATGGTCGTTTTATATCCCCCCGGGGTTGTTTTTGGTAGTCCTCCGGGGGTTGATTTTTGATTTTGTTCTGTTTCCTTCCGGGTTCCACCTCCAGGGTTGATGGGACGGTCCTCTGGGGGGGAATTGGCTTGGGGCCAACTAGCCAAGTGTGACCGGGTCTGGGGTTCCGGGGTTGTGGGGAGGGTACCTCCTGGGGTTGATGGTACGGTCCTCTGGGGGGCGCCGTTTGCTCCATGTACACCTGGGGACCTTTGTGGGATTATGGTTCTGGCTGTTCCTCCTGGAACTGGCGATGAAGGCCTTCTGGAGGGGGGGGGGGGGTGGGCTCTGCAGGTCATTCTGGGGGGGTTGTTTGTTATTTTTCTTTTATGCATTTACGTTTGTATTGTGTTTGTGGGGCTGTGTTGGGTTTTTGCGTTTGGGAGTTTTTCTTTTCTTCCCGGGGTTTGATGGGACGGTCCCCTGGGGAGGTTTTGGGTGGGTTTTATGTTTTTTCTGTGTGTTGAA
Organism: Thalassophryne amazonica; assembly: GCF_902500255.1. Classification (NCBI taxonomy): domain Eukaryota; kingdom Metazoa; phylum Chordata; class Actinopteri; order Batrachoidiformes; family Batrachoididae; genus Thalassophryne; species Thalassophryne amazonica. The sequence goes on along the minus strand of NC_047110.1, from coordinate 15,589,362 downwards.
TTGTACTGGGGAATGTTTTGGGGCTTTTGTTGATGCCAGCCGGCCTTCCAGCTGCGGTGCCTGTCCTGCTGTCTGTGGTGGACCTTAGGAGCGTGGTGCTGTCTGCTTCCTGACGTGGACCCCGGAGGGAGGTGCTGTTCTCGGGCCTGGTCTGTTCGGTCGCCGGGAGGCTTCCCGTTGATGGGGGGGTACTGTTGTGTGTTGGGGGGTGTGGCTGGATGTTTTGGTGTTCTTTTATTTTCTTTGCTCTTCAGGTGGCATGGAAACTGATTCTTCTGTGGAGAAGGTGCTGGCTGAAGAGTCCTCACCCTCATCAACATCATGTGAAGCACCTGTGACTGGTGCTCACATGCAACCTTAAAGACTTTCAGCTGAAGCAGATAATTGGATGGCGTTCTGCATTTAAGGCATGTGTGATTCAAGCAGAACTGCCGGGAACTCGACCTTGTGATGTCCGTTTGTGAGACGCTGAGGACCGCGCCTGGGTTTGACACATTGAGCCCGTGAAGCAAGGAAGGGTGAGGACACTTGCTGTCAGCACACATTAAAGGTGATTAAGTGTTCGACTAATTGTTGATAGTAACTTGGTGTTTTGTTACACAGTATACTGGAATTGTGATGAGAATTGTGCAGTTTGCTTCTCACTGCTGTGGCGTAAGTGATCCTCCACTTGTTGTGAGAAGCTGCTCATTTGCATAAAGTTAAAAAAGATACAGACCTGAATGTGTTGCTGATAGTGTGTGTCTTTTGAAAGATATTGTTGTAACTGCTGACTTACCTCACCTCTTTGCTTCACAGAGAGTCAGTTTGTCGTGTCCACCTGGGGGGTGTTTGGTGGTGGTAGTGAGTCCAGGAACGCCGGGCTTTGATCCTTGCAGGCGCTGGAGAGCGTACCAACAGTCACTCCACCAGAGGGGCGCTGTTTTTGCTTTTACACCTTTTATGCACAGTGGGGGTAATAAATATATTGTTTTTGGAACCGCTTTTCTGGTTATTTGTAGCGCTGGGTTCCGTCTGACGCAGGTCCGCTCCTCAACCCGCGTCGACACATAACAATGAGGTCCCTAAGATAAGATGGGACCTGATTATTCAAAACCTTATAAGTAAGAAGAAGAATTTTAAATTCTATTCTAGCATTAACAGGAAGCCAATGAAGAGAGGCCAATATGGGTGAGATATGCTCTCTCCTTCTAGTCCCTGTCAGCACTCTAGCTGCAGCATTTTGAATTAACTGAAGGCTTTTCAGGAAACTTTTAGGACAACCTGATAATAATGAATTACAATAGTCCAGCCTAGAGGAAATAAATGCATGAATTAGTTTTTCAGCATCACTCTGAGACAAGACCTTTCTAATTTTAGAGATATTGCGCAAATGCAAAAAAGCAGTCCTACATATTTGTTTAATATGCGCATTGAATGACATATCCTGATCAAAAATGACTCCAAGATTTCTCACAGTATTACTAGAGGTCAGGGTAATGCCATCCAGAGTAAGGATCTGGTTAGACACCATGTTTCTAAGATTTGTGGGGCCAAGTACAATAACTTCAGTTTTATCTGAGTTTAAAAGCAGGAAATTAGAGGTCATCCATGTCTTTATGTCTGTAAGACAATCCTGCAGTTTAGCTAATTGGTGTGTGTCCTCTGGCTTCATGGATAGATAAAGCTGGGTATCATCTGTGTAACAATGAAAATTTAAGCAATGCCGTCTAATAATACTGCCTAAGGGAAACATGTATAAAGTGAATAAAAGTGGTCCTAGCACAGAACCTTGTGGAACTCCATAATTAACCTTAGTCTGTGAAGAAGATACTTCAAGCAATACGATATAGAATGTCTGGATACAACACTTGCATATAGTACAATACTGTATAAACACAGTACAGCAAAAGGCCAAATGACAGACAAAACTGAAATGAAAAGCATGTTACAGTCAACTGTAAATGTAACTGCAAAATCAAACCCAATTCAAAATCAACAAAACTCAACCAACAAGTAAATCATTCGCCCTGAGAATCATGCTTACATACTGGGTCAGGCCAGAGGACCTCAACTAGGTCATGGGCAATGTTTTGCCTAGCTAGGCAACGGGGGAACAACCCTCTGGTGTGCCTGATCCATCCCCGGCAGGAGTCCACACTTATGTCACCACAGACCAATTCCATGGCTTGTCGGAGATTTTCCCTGGTGTAGGGTTGACGGTCACAGACCTTCCACTGCTATGCACAGAAAACTCTTCTACTGGCATAAGGAAAGGGGAGTACAGTGGAATGAAAACATTTATGAATTGGTGGTTGTTGCTGAACCACCACCCACTGTGGTGAAAACCGATGCTGTTCCAAACTATAACATAGGCAGGGTGCCCTGCGTGCTCACAATTCTGCTGGACATGCCCAAACAAGACTCGCTGAAGTCCAACTAGAAATGTAAGTAGGTGCTGCATGTGTGGTATATGGTCCCAAGGTGGCATGAGGGTGGAGAACCCCTTGATATGGCTGCACAAATTGTTACATTGCCACCACGTTGGCAAGGGACTTGGACAATGGCTCATTGGCCAATTATGTTCCTCCCTCTCCTTCTCCTTCTAGTCAGATTGAACCTGGCATCACCAATGAAAATACATTTGTGTGTGTCTTAACATTGAATCCAATTCATGCATTCTCTGTGAAAACAGAAAAATCTTTGTGTGAGAGAAAGACAGGCCTATTCTGTAGAGTGTATATACTCCTGTCTATACTCCTGTATTACATACATTACATTGAAGTGCAGCTTGACAGTGTCTTTACATTGAATGAATGTGTCTTTACAATGTGTATATTACAGAGGTGAGATCCATTCAGGTGTGAGTCTCTGAGGCATGTAATGACGCATTGATGCACATGAGGCAGCACCTGCCCGTGGTGTCACAGATATGATGGGCACAATATTTCACATTATTTATGTCACCCATGGGAAGGAATGGAAATGTATCTGTACTGTAAGGTCTATTATGGATATCACAGCCTGTTCAGATCTGCGGTGGCGTTCGCTGTGTGACGCATTGCCACACACGTTATTACATATCAACATTTTCTTTGCCCTCCCTGGCCGGTGACCAGTGGAGGTGGACATACGTGGCACAACATGCCGACAGGCTTTGCCGTGATGATCCATCTCAGAGCTCAATCAACCCCAATCAGATGGTTTCAAATCCTGTTATGACGCTGTCAGGATATGCAGATTGCAATCAGATGGCACACAAACTGCACACAGACCGCTGTCAGATGTGCGTCCCATCTTGACGGCACCAAGAGTGTTTTGAACTGTGCAACACACTTGGGACAGCCGAGCAAATGGGACCAACTATGTAGAGTGCTCAGATACTGTCATCCATCCATTTTCAGATCACACCTCAACACTTCCTGACTATGGGTGGATGTGTCATTCTGATGCAATTCAGCCTCAATCGGCATATGTGTGACGTGGGTCCTAATCTTTGTGTTTCTGTACAGCTTTTACCAATTGCTTGCACACTATAAACACATGCTTCAACTAAAGTAACAAAACTTGTAGTTGTTGTTACTATACTTTAAACACAGTGTAACCATACCTTAAACAAATGCACTGCTTTGCACTTTAGTTGCAATTCTGCATCACACTTGTGCACACAATTTCATACATTCATCAAAAAAAAAAAATCTCACGACATTTTTAGAAGAGATTGCTGGGTTTTGATTGTAGGGTTTCATTTTGACAGAGCTGTGAGGGGCTTTACAACAAGTGTTGTGTCTTATCTTGGCCTCTACTGGTGGTTGGCTCTCACTGCGGTATTGTATCACTTCCTGTTCCGGAGCACAGTGGTGTTTTGCTGTATCTGTTAGCTGTTTAATCTGCGCAGTTAGATTGATCTAGAGTAACTAGATAATGATTTATTTCACAGTGTAATCTTCACGTGCCTTAACTAAAGCACTCCCTCTGCTGAATCACCTCTAAATTATTTACACATTATTCACTTTGTGTGTTTTTAGGAATCTGCTAGCTTAGCGCAGCTACTAGCTCTTAGCCGGATTAGCATGGCAGCTTCTCCTGTCTCTCCCGCACTTTTCTGCTCTGGGTGTGAAATGTTTAGTTATTCCTCGGCCTCCTTTAGCAGTAATGGTACTTGTAATAAGTGTAGCTTATTCGTAGCTTTGGAGGCCAGGCTGGGCGAATTGGAGACTCGGCTCCGCACCGTGGAAAATCCTACAGCTAGCCAGGCCCCTGTAGTCGGTGCAGACCAAGGTAGCTTAGCCGCCGTTAGTTCCCCTCCAGCAGATCCCGAGCAGCCGGGAAAGCAGGCCGACTGGGTGACTGTGAGGAGGAAGCGTAGTCCTAAACAGAAGCCCCGTGTACACCACCAACCCGTTCACATTTCTAACCGTTTTTCCCCACTCAGCGACACACCCGCTGAGGATCAAACTCTGGTTATTGGCGACTCTGTTTTGAGAAATGTGAAGTTAGCGACACCATCAATTGTCTTCCGGGCCCAGAGCAGGTGACATTGAAGGAAATTTGAAACTGCTGGCTAAGGCTAAGCGTAAACTTGGTAAGATTGTAATTCATGTCGGCAGTAATGACACCCGGTTACGCCAATCGGAGGTCACTAAAATTAACATTGAATCGGTGTGTAACTTTGCAAAAACAATGTCGGACTCTGTAGTTTTCTCTGGGCCCCTCCCCAATCGGACCGGGAGTGACATGTTTAGCCGCATGTTCTCCTTGAATTGCTGGCTGTCTGAGTGGTGTCCAAAAAATGAGATGGGCTTCATAGATAATTGGCAAAGCTTCTGGGGAAAACCTGGTCTTGTTAGGAGAGACGGCATCCATCCCACTTTGGATGGGGCAGCTCTCATTTCTAGAAATCTGGCCAGTTTTATTAAATCTTACAAACCGTGACTACCCAGGGTTGGGACCAGGAAGCAGAGTTGTAGTCTTACACACCTCTCTGCAGCTTCTCTCCCCCTGCCATCCCCTCATTACCCCATCCCCGTAGAGACGGTGAATGCTCCCAGACCACCAATAACCAGCAAAAATCTATTTAAGCATAAAAATTCAAAAAGAAAAAATAATATAGCACCTTCAACTGCACCACAGACTAAAACAGTTAAATGTGGTCTATTAAACATTATGTCTCTCTCTTCTAAGTCCCTGTTAGTAAATGATATAATAATTGATCAACATATTGATTTATTCTGCCTTACAGAAACCTGGTTACAGCAGGATGAATATGTTAGTTTAAATGAGTCAACACCCCTGAGTCACAGTAACTGTCAGAATGCTCGTAGCACAGGCTGAGGGGGAGGATTAGCAGCAATCTTCTACTCCAGCTTATTAATTAATCAAAAACCCAGACAGAGCTTTAATTCATTTGAAAGCTTGACTCTTAGTCTTGTCCATCCAAATTGGAAGTCCCAAAAACCAGTTTTATTTGTTGTTATCTATCATCCTCCTGGTCGTTACTGTGAGTTTCTCTGTGAATTTTCAGACCTTTTGTCTGACTTAGTGCTTAGCTCAGATAAGATAATTATAGTGGGCGATTTGAACATCCACACAGATGCTGAGAATGACAGTCTCAACACTGCATTTAATCTATTGTTAGACTCGATTGGCTTTGCTCAAAATGTAAATGAGTCCACCCACCACTTTAATCATACCTTAGATCTTGTTCTGACTTATGGTATGGAAATTGAAGACTTAACAGTATTCCCTGAAACCCCCTTCTGTCTGATCATTTCTTAATAACATTTACATTTACTTTAATGGACTACCCAGCAGTGGGGAATAAGTTTCATTACAGTAGAAGTCTTTCAGAAAGCGCTGTAACTAGGTTTAAGGATATGATTCCTTCTTTATGTTCTCCAATGCCATATACCAACACAGGGCAGAGTAGCTACCTAAACTCTGTGAGTGAGATAGATTATCTCGTCAATAGTTTTACATCCTCATTGAGGACAACTTTGGATGCTGTAGCTCCTCTGAAAAAGAGAGCCTTAAATCAGCAGTGCTTGACTCCGTGGTATAACTCACAAACTCGCAGCTTAAAGCAGATAACCCATAAGTTGGAGAGGAAATGGCGTCTCACTAATTTAGAAGATCTTCACTTAGCCTGGAAAAAGAGTCTGTTGCTCTATAAAAAAAGCCCTCCGTAAAGCTAGGACATCTTACTACTCATCACTTATGGAAGAAAATAAGAACAACCCCAGGTTTCTTTTCAGCACTGTAGCCAGGCTGACAAAGAGTCAGAGCTCTATTGAGCCGACTTTCTTTGCTAATAAAATTTTAACTATTAGAGAAAAAATTACTCATAACCACCCCACAGACATATCGTTATCTTTGGCTGTTTTCAGTGATGCCGGTATTTGGTTAGACTCTTTCTCTCTGATTGTTCTGTCTGAGTTATTTTCATTAGTTACTTCATCCAAACCATCAACATGTCTATTAGACCCCATTCCTACCAGGCTGCTCAAGGAAGCCCTACCATTAATTAATGCTTCGATCTTAAATATGATCAGTCTATCTTTATTAGTTGGCTATGTACCACAGGCTTTTAAGGTGGCAGTAATTAAACCATTACTTAAAAAGCCATCACATGACCCAGCTATCTTAGCTAATTATAGGCCAATCTCCAACCTTCCTTTTCTCTCAAAAATTCTTGAAAGGGTAGTTGTAAAACAGCTAACTGATCATCTGCAGAGGAATGGTCTTTTTGAAGAGTTTCAGTCAGGTTTTAGAATTCATCATAGTACAGAAACAGCATTAGTGAAGGTTACAAATGATCTTCTTATGGCCTCAGACAGTGGACTCATCTCTGTGCTTGTTTTGTTAGACCTCAGTGCTGCTTTTGATACTGTTGACCATAAACTTTTATTACAGAGATTAGAGCATGCCATAGGTATTAAAGGCACTGCACTGCAGTGGTTTGAATCATATTTATCTAATAGATTACAATTTGTTCATGTAAATGGGGAATCTTCTTCACAGACCAAGGTTAATTATGGAGTTCCACAAGGTTCTGTGCTAGGACCAATTTTATTCACTTTATACATGCTTCCCTTAGGCAGTATTATTAGACAGCATTGCTTAAATTTTCATTGTTATGCAGATGATACCCAGCTTTATCTATCCATGAAGCCAGAGGACACACACCAATTAGCTAAACTGCAGGATTGTCTTACAGACATAAAGACATGGATGACCTCTAATTTCCTGCTTTTAAACTCAGATAAAACTGAAGTTATTGTACTATTAAACAAATATATAGGACTGCTTTTTTGCATTTGCGCAATATCTCTAAAATTAGAAAGGTCTTGTCTCAGAGTGATGCTGAAAAACTAATTCATGCATTTATTTCCTCTAGGCTGGACTATTGTAATTCATTATTATCAGGTTGTCCTAAAAGTTTCCTGAAAAGCCTTCAGTTAATTCAAAATGCTGCAGCTAGAGTACTGACAGGGACTAGAAGGAGAGAGCATATCTCACCCATATTGGCCTCTCTTCACTGGTAAGTAAGTAAGTCCCTTCGGCTGCTCCCTTGTTTGCACTTGGGGTCGCCACAGCAAATCCAAAGTGGTTCTGCTTGTTGAATTGGCACAAGTTTTATGCTGGATGCCCTTCCTGACGCAACTCCACATTACATGGAGAAATGTGGCAGGGGTGGGATTTGAACCCGGAACCTTCTGAACTGAAACCAAGCGCATTAACCACTTGGCCACCACCCCTGCCTCTCTTCATTGGCTTCCTGTTAATTCTAGAATAGAATTTAAAATTATTCTTCTTACTTATAAGGTTTTGAATAATCAGGTCCTATCTTATCTTTCAGCTTCAGCTTTCAGGCTCCTCTCCTGTGGAACCAGCTCCCAATTCAGATCAGGGAGACAGACCCTCTCTACTTTTAAGATTAGGCTTAAAACTTTCCTATTTGCTAAAGCTTATAGTTAGGGCTGGATCAGGTGACCCTGAACCATCCCTTAGTTATGCTGCTATAGACTTAGACTGCTGGGGGGTTCCCATGATGCACTGAGTGTCTCTTTCTCTTTTTGCTCTGTATGCACCACTCTGCATTTAATCATTAGTGATTGATCTCTGCTCCCCTTCACAGCATGTCTTTTTCCTGGTTCTCTCCCTCAGCCCCAACCAGTCCCAGCAGAAGACTGCCCCTCCCTGAGCCTGGTTCTGCTGGAGGTTTTCTTCCTGTTAAAAGGGAGTTTTTCCTTCCCACTGTCGCCAAGTGCTTGCTCACAGGGGGTCGTTTTGACCTTTGGGGTTTTTCCGTAATTATTGTATGGCCTTGCCTTACAATATAAAGTGCCTTGGGGCAACTGTTTGTTGTGATTTGGCGCTATATAAATAAAATTGATTTGATTTGATTTAGGTGCCATTCAGACTGAGTGATGGTACTTAGTGCCGGTGCTCCTCCTGTTTCCTGCTGCAGACACATCAAACAATAAAGCTGTAAGATTTGTCAGCTTGGCCGCTCTGATTTCAGCATCATTATTCCACCTTTTACTCATGCGGTTTCATATGAAGGTTCCACTCTGCATGAAAATGGTGAATAGTCAATAGCACTGTCAGCACACTGTAACTGTTTGGATGAGACGGATCGTCTGGTAAAAGGTCCCATCAACCAAAGTTGTGACACGTACAATGATCAATTATAGCACTCGTCACTCCGTCCTTCATTCATCTGACTGTAGCAAGAAAAAATGCTCAAAACACAGTCACCTGCCGCCAACTCTGTAGTTATTCTGCCGATGTGCTTCCATAAATAATATGAGGGCCGTGTTCTATTTACATACAGAAGGCAGATTTTATGCATTAATCAATCCAACAACAGAAGCCAAACAGTTGTATCCAGCTCTGGAAATAAATCAGGAGGCATTTCAATGTGCATTAGCCAGATAGAGTGCACTAAGCATAATGGAGCTGTGATTGCTTTCCTATTGAGGGTATAAGCACCTTCATTTTCGCCTGTCATCTCTCAGAAACGTTTACTGCACTTTGGACATATCTGTGTTCGTCTGAGACTGTGAGTATATTAAGTAGCCATCAGTAGTCTGGATGGCTCTGTTATGGCATCCAGCTGCTTGCCATGAACAGGCAGCCTGTCTTCTTTTCATTGTTGTGTAGCCTATAAAGTAGGGCTCTCAAACCTGTATCCCTAGGGCTGGACAAAGCCCAGAGTTAAGGCCCCCAGACACTTGCACGACTTTGATCCGCGCACTTGCACGCACTCTGCCGTGCAGGAGAGTAAATTCACTGCAAACTCGTAAACTGCGTGCGGCTTCGTGCAAGTGTGCAAAGAAAATTTTGAAATGTTCAAAATCTCTGTCACACATTAATTACGCGAACGTCACATGAACATTGCAAAAACAATTAAAAACACTGTGTGTGAGTGCAAGAGATTGCATCAGTGCGCTGCATCACAGTGCAGCTCATTTGAACGATTATAACAAGATTTTAAATCTATCATAATCATACTTTTACAGCTGCTCATAAGAAGGAATGAACATGCAACTGTTTTACCAAGCCATTACAATATAAATATTACAAATAATTACCTTACAATTCCAAATGTGTTCTCCACCCCATGGAGCGCAGGAAAGAGAGAGAGAAAAAAAGCTCCAGCTGAAATGGCCCTCTGTGATTCCGGAAGCAATTAGAGGTGTTTTCAACAGCCAAACTGAGAGAAAATGATTAATCCGCTATGAAATAATTATTTTATTACGCAGCATCCAGCGCACAAAGCGCGGCATCCAGCGGAACACAGGATGGTATGGAGCTGGCAGTGGTGGGCACAGATAACCAAAAAATTAACTTCGATAACAGATAATCAGATAACTGAAAAGTTATCTTTGATAAAGCTAAAACGATAAACAACCCAAAAATGTATCGGAAGTTACAGATAACCCATAAATTCCAGTATTGTCTCCGGTACACTTGCAACTACTAACAAGCTGATTTTGAGTTTTAACACCACAATCGCTTCTGGAAGCATCAAAGGCGACAACAGACCCAAACATTGAGTCAGCACTTCTGTCTTTGAATGTCCTGCCCCCTTCTGGAAGCTCCTGTTGACTACATGGCGTCCAGCACAGACACAAGCAGAGAGGAGCCACAAAGCTCAACTCTCTAATCAATCACAATGCTGCTGTCAGGCGGAGGTCTTGTAAAATAAAGCAGTGCTGAGTTATGGTTTGGTGTATAAATAAAATTAATATTGATAGAATAACTCCATTAATGTCAATTCTGTCATTTGTGCAAAGTTAAGATATAACATATATCTTTTTATGTTGAATAATGCACTAATTCTGAAGTTTTGTAACAAACACAGACACATGGCATTCTGGGTAAAATGTGCCTCTGCTAACACTGATTGGTTGACTCATTCATTCTATGTAAACCAACATGTTAATGTGAGGTGTGTCGTGTGTTGGTGTTTACAGATAAATGTGCTTTTGTAAAATATGCCATTTTTATTTGTAAAAGAAAAGGCATTTTCAAAAAAAAAGCCAAGTAATTAGATTAGATGTAATTAGATAACCGTCTGATATAACTGGTGTCAAAATAAATACAACACTGCCATGATCTACTGGTGCCAATGTGAGTTTTGGCCCTTTTTCAGCTGATTTTTCATTCGTGCGAGAATTCTTTGGATTGCACCGAGTTTGAGGTTAATCGCACGTCCTGCATCGTTTAGTATACATGGAGTAACGAGCTACGTGTAACATCTCACGACCACCTCCTGCTCGCCAATTGTATGGTCAGATGAAAATCAAACCTGTTTTATATTCTAGTTGGCCGTCGTGAGGGCAAACACTGCAGACTTGTCTTGTAATGTTTCTTTTTTTTTTTTTTACTTTGATGTCTCCCAGCGAGGGTTTTTGTAAATTAAGTTTGAAAAAAAAGCTTCTGTTTACGTTTTGCTTCTGGAAACACGAGTCTGACGTGTGGTTTTTGAACGCACAATGTGTGTGAGAACATAAATCGTGCGCTCTGAACTTATACACCGTGCGGTTCTGTGGTACAGTTTGAGCTGGAACCGAGTACAGTGTTTGAAAATATCAGCCCAGTTTCAGGGCGAATACTGCCATGAACACTACTGACAAGTAGATGGCAGTAGAGACCTTGAAAACTTGCCAAAACAAAATTCCAGATAATCTGTGTTGCTACATTTAAGATGCGTGGAATTGAATAAACGCAAACACAATAACAACATCTATAAGCCCAGAGAATATATTCACGAGAGTTTTAGGCACTAGAGTTTAGGCAATATCGTTCTCTTTGGCTGCTTTCAGTGATGCCGGTATTTGGTTAGACTCTTTCTCTCCGATTGTTCTGTCTGAGTTATTTTCATTAGTTACTTCCTCCAAACCATCAACATGTCTATTAGACCCCATTCCTACCAGGCTGCTCAAGGAAGCCCTACCATTATTTAATGCTTCGATCTTAAATATGATCAATCTGTCTTTATTAGTTGGCTATGTACCACAGGCTTTTAAGGTGGCAGTAATTAAACCATTACTTAAAAAGCCATCACTTGACCCAGCTATCTTAGCTAATTATAGGCCAATCTCCAACCTTCCTTTCTCTCAAAATTCTTGAAAGGGTAGTTGTAAAACAGCTAACTGATCATCTGTAGAGGAATGGTCTATTTGAAGAGTTTCAGTCAGGGTTTAGAATTCATCATAGTACAAAAACAACATTAGTGAAGGTTACAAATGATCTTCTTATGGCCTCAGACAGTGGACTCATCTCTGTGCTTGTTCTGTTAGACCTCAGTGCTGCTTTTGATACTGTTGACCATAAAATTTTATTACAGAGATTAGAGCATGCCATAGGTATTAAAGGCACTGCGCTGCGGTGGTCTGAATCATATTTATCTAATAGATTACAATTTGTTCATGTAAATGGGGAATCTTCTTCACAGACTGAGGTTAATTATGGAGTTCCACAAAGTTCTGTGCTAGGACCAATTTTATTCACTTTATACATGCTTCCCTTAGGCAGTATTATTAGACAGCATTGCTTAAATTTTCATTGTTACGCAAATGATACTCAGCTTTATCTATCCATGAAGCCAGAGGACACACACCAATAGCTAAACTGCAGGATTGTCTTACAGACATAAAGACATGGATGACCTCTAATTTCCTGCTTTAAACTCAGATAAAACTGAAGTTATTGTACTTGGCCCCACAAATCTTAGAAACATGGTGTCTAACCAGGTCCTTACCTCTCGATGGCATTACCCTGACCTCTAGTAATACTGTGAGAAATCTTGGAGTCATTTTTCATCAGGATATGTCATTCATGTGCATATTAAACAAATATGTAGGACTGCTTTTTTTGCATTTGCGCAATATCTCTAAAATTAGAAAGGTCTTGTCTCAGAGTGATGCTGAAAAACTAATTCATATGCATTTATTACCTCTAGGCTGGACTATTGTAATTCATTATTATCAGGTTGTCCTAAAAGTTCCCTGAAAAGCCTTCAGTTAATTCAAATGCTGCAGCTAGAGTACTGACAGGGACTAGAAGGAGAGAGCATATCTCACCCATATTGGCCTCTCTTCATTGGCTTCCTGTTAATTCTAGAATATAATTGAAAATTCTTCTTCTTACTTATAAGGTTTTGAATAATCAGGTCCCATCTTATCTTAGGGACCTCATAGTACCATATCACCCCAATAGAGTGCTTCGCTCTCAGACTGCAGGCTTACTTGTAGTTCCTAGGGTTTGTAAGAGTAGAATGGGAGGCAGAGCCTTCAGCTTTCAGGCTCCTCTCCTCTGGAACCAGCTCCCAATTCAGATCAGGGAGACAGACACCCTCTCTACTTTTAAGATTAGGCTTAAAACTTTCCTTTTTCTAAAGCTTATAGTTAGGGCTGGATCAGGTGACCCTGAACCATCCCTTAGTTATGCTGCTATAGACTTAGACTGCTGGGGGGTTCCATGATGCACTGAGTGTTTCTTTCTCTTTTTGCTCTGTATGCACCACTCTGCATTTAATCATTAGTGATTGATCTCTGCTCCCCTCCACAGCATGTCTTTTTCCTGGTTCTCTCTCTCATCCCCAACCAGTCCCAGCAGAAGACTGCCCCTCCCTGAGCCTGGTTCTGCTGGAGGTTTCTTCCTGTTAAAAGGGAGTTTTTCCTTCCCAATGTCGCCAAGTGCTTGCTCACAGGGGGTCGTTTTGACAGTTGGGGTTTTTCTGTAATTATTGTATGGCTTTGCCTTGCAATATGAAGCGCCTTGGGGCAACTGTTTGTTGTGATTTGGTGCTATATAAATGAAATTGATTTGATTTGATTTAGAGTTTAATGCTGTTGTCCATGGAGCCTGATCAGAGTGTCTCAAATGCATTTCTAATGTCATGAACCTACTGAGATTAGTTCTCCTTTGCCTGCAGAGGATACGGCGGTTTCTTCTAGAAGTAGCTCTCCTCTGTTTGCAGAGGGTAGAACTACACATCTGCTACAAAACATTTAACAGGTAGGTGCTAAACTGATTTTAAATTTTAGAAGTGTTTGTAGCTGTTCAGCTTTGTTTACCACGTTAACGGTCTAAAAATTATCGGACAAAAATGTATCCGAAGATAATTAGTCCGATAATGGTTTTCAAAGTTATCTGAAAAGATAATCCGATAATGAAAACATTATCTTCAATAATTATTGGTTATCGGATTATCGGAACTGTGCCCACCACTGGAAGGAGAAACTTACATAAACCACCACAAACTCAAAACAGGAGATTGTTGTGTCACTTTAGCTATGTATGTTAAACACATTTTATAGGATAGTCTTCTATAATAGCACAATTTCTTCTATCCCATATCTCCTGTTTACACATTTATTTACTGTAGGATATTGTTAACTATATGTACAGCTTCTTCATTTTTTTTACTTTTGCTCTATGTAACACTTGCTTTGACAATGTAAACATTTCCCATGTCAATAAAGCTCCACTGAAATTGACATATTGAGAGAAAGAGAGAAAAAAGGGAGCACGGTGACTATTTCTTCTAGACATGCTGCACTTACTGTGTCGGTCTGTTCTCCGCTTGCTGGTCGTTTGACCAATCAGAACCTCCAAATGAACAGTCAGACAACAGCAAGAAACATAAATGACATACAGAGGACAAAATGGCAAAAAATACAGAAGCAGCGGCAAAGTTCTTCGTTTGATATCTGCTCAAAGTTTTGAACACGCCAAAACTTTCAGATGGACTTGGCAGCATCAGCTGACAAGGTGCGCATTTTGCGGATGGGACAATAACTTTTGTTGGACAAAAACAAACATGAACGTATTGGATCAGTTCCTCATACATTTCCTTAGTGTGACTGGGGCGTCAGATTCATTTTTACGGTGGAGTCCTCCTCAGTGTAGACACGACCTTAAATAGACAGACACTGTCACCGTCTCAGAACAATGGGGGCATTGTTGAGTGGGTGTGTGAAGTAACACATCGGGGGGTTGCTGGGATTACTTTCATTGTGTGGACCTTTGATGTGTCTGTGCAGATCATTAGGGTCTATTTTCCATTGACTGGCATCATGGTGACAGCCATTTTTGGTTGAACAATGACCTGTCAATGAGTTAATGGCTTTGTTTTCATTCTCAGCTTTTAAACAGCCAGTCTTCGATGGAACATTGACACGTCCTGATTGGTCAGCCCCTCAATGGCCATTGTCAATGGACAGCTGTGGGAAAACATTGAGGTCAGAGTTCACTGGGGCTGCAGGAAGGTTCAGAGGTCACAGTATTGTTGTGCCATCACGGAAGAGTGCATTGAAGGTCTCACAGGCATTACTCATCTCATTGGTTTCTACATCTGCCTCCTCCCCTTCCCAGTCTGCTGTTTGTAGCCTGACATGAAAACTCCCAGTGCCCACTTGGCTTTTGAAAAGGGTCCATTTTGAACTGTATTGTTGCTAAATAGTTGCTGATTAGCTGAGGTCATGAAATTAATGGTCACCAAAAGCTGTAAAATGGTGTTTCTTGCTCGGAAATGGGCTTGTAAATGCAGATTGATGCTGCAGCAGCTATTCATCAGGCTTTTGGTAATGAATCTCGTGAAGGAGGTCATGACCAAGCCTGGAACTCCAGTCTGTTACAAACATGACATCTCTTTTGTAAAGAGATAATGCTGCTCAATACAGACACAAAATTGCAAGCAAAATTCTGGTTGAGAATTCCAATCAGTTCCATTTATGTACAACGTCTACACCAGCAAATTACAACAAAGTCACCTCAATGCACAAAAAACAAGTAAGGTGGAGACCTCACCTACTGCAAGAACAAATATTTTGGTGACAGTGAAAAACCCCTAAAGGTTTTTCAAATTATTAATATTTCAAATGCAAAAACATCTAGGAGAAGAAGATGTTATAGAATAAAATTAATGCAGCTCCACAATTATATAGACAAATTGTATGCTTGTGCTGCTCCAGGAACCTTCATGGGATCCAGGACAAAACAGTGTTAAAAAGCAACACCACCACATAATTAAAAATAAGCAGCAGTTGTACTAATCTGAAAGAAACTGTGCAACAAGTTGGCTCTTTTAAAGGTGTGTCGGGGGGAGGGGGGTGGGGGGTGGAGGCTACAACCACAGTTACTGGGCGATAGGTGGGATACAGTCTGCCAGTCTACTCTACACTCTATACTCTGGATAGTGTTGGAGTGTGCCAACAAATACCTTGTGGAGTACAACACATAAGGATATTATGACCCCTTTAATCTGAGTTTTTACCTTGTCACATGTTGGAGTGGACCATTTACTACTGTATTTACCTGAAAACCTGAGACATCAGACCACCTGGTTGGAGCGGAATTGTTTACTTCTGTTAAATACCTGTGAGTCCAAACATTAACATGTGAACAGCAAAACTATTTACCTTAGGTCACACGTCCCGCGTGTCTGTTGATGAGAGACGGAAAGATGATCAGGACTCAGTCCAGTTCTCAGATTGACCTCACCTTTAATACAGAGAATAAGCCAAAGTAACAATAGCAGAGAGTCTCTGGGTTCACGCTTAGTTTGCCCTAGCAATCAGACTCTGAGCAGGAACCTTGTCTACCTATTGCAGAACCCATATATACTATCTGCTTCTGGGTATAGTCCCAACAATGCACTGCGAAGTCCTCATCACGATATTACCTTAAAAAGATTTGTTTTGTGCGCTTCTGTGATGACTAACCTTCAACTGTCTGCAACTTTCACAATCCCATGGTCAGACAGACCTTGAGAGTGAAACTGCCAACTGATAAAACAGGAGAGATCTGCTTCTAACTATCACCGCGGCTTAGTTTTTCACATTCCTCTCTGCCAAACAACCCATGGCAACACTTTCACAAGGTTATATAAGAATCCAGCAATTCTTGATGAATATATGGAAATAAAATAAAAGCACTTAGAACCTAATTCAAAAAACACACATCATATTAAAATAAACAACTAACATTAACGTAGTTAATATGAAAACATAGCTTTCAGTACCCCGACAACCCGCCTGAATTTACGTAGGCCGGATACTGGCCACCATTTACAGTGGGGTAAAAAAGTATTTAGTTAGCCCCTGATTGTGCACGTTTTCCTACTTAGAAAGATGAGAGAGGTCTGTAATGTTCATCATAGGTACACTTCAATTACACTCAACAAAATATAAATGCAACACTTTTGGTTTTGCTCCCATTTTGTATGAGATGAGCTCAAAGATCTAAAACTTTTTCCACATACACAATATCACCATTTCCCTCAAATATTGTTCACAAACCAGTCTAAATCTGTGATAGTGAGCACTTCTCCTTTGGTGAGATAATCCATCCCACCTCACAGGTGTGCCATACCAAGATGCTGATTAGACACCATGATTAGTGCACAGGTGTGCCTTAGACTGTCCACAATAAAAGGGCACTCTGAAAGGTGCAGTTTTGTTTTATTGGGGGGGGATACCAGTCAGTATCTGGTGTGACCACCATTTGCCTCATGCAGTGCAACACATCTCCTTGGCATAGAGTTGATCAGGTTGTCAGTTGTGGCCTGTGGAATGTTGGTCCACTCCTCTTCAATGGTTGTGCGAAGTTGCTGGATATTGGCAGGAACTGGTTCACACTGTCGCCCACTCAAGTCGGTTATGATGACGAACTGGAGTCAGGTCAAGACCCCAATGAGGACGACGAGCATGCAGATGAGCTTCCCTGAGATGGTTTCTGACAGTTTGTGCAGAAATTCTTTGGTTATGCAAACCGATTGTTTCAGCAGCTGTCCGAGTGGCTGGTCTCAAACGCCTTTGGAGACGGCTTATGGTAGAGAAATGAACATTCAATACACGAGCAACAGCTCTGGTTGACATTCCTGCTGTCAGCATGCCAATTGCACGCTCCCTCAAATCTTGCGATATCTGTGGCATTGTGCTGTGTGATAAAACTGCACCTTTCAGAGTGGCCTTTTATTGTGGACAGTCTAAAGCACACCTGTGCACTAATCATGGTGTCTAATCAGCATCTTGATATGGCACACCTGTGAGGTGGGATGGATTATCTCAGCAAAGGAGAAGTGCTCACTATCACAGATTTAGACTGGTTTGTGAACAATATTTGAGGGAAATGGTGATATTGTGTATGTGGAAAAGGTTTTAGATCTTTGAGTTCATCTCATACAAAATGGGAGCAAAACCAAAAGTGTTGCATTTATATTTTTGTAAATTCATTCATTCATCTTCTACTGCTTAGTCCAATTAAGGGTCGCAGGCCTGGAGCCTATCCCAGCAGTCATAGAGCGCGATGCGGGGTACACCCAGGACAGGACGCCAGTCTGTCGCAGGGTCACAAATAGACAAACAAACACAGACACACCCACACACACACCTACAGACAATCCACCTAACCCGCATGTCTTTGGATGTGGGAGGAAACCGGAGCACCCAGAGGAAACCCACGCAAACACGGGGAGAACATGCAAACTCCACACAGAAAGGCCACAGGAATTGAACCCACGACCTTCTTGCTGTGAGGCAACAGTGCTAACCACTTAAGCCGTGGTCACAACCCGCCGTACTTGCACGTGCGTGCAGTCTACTTGCAAAAACGTGGGCTAAATTTGGAGATCCGTACTTCGTAAGTACTGCCTCAGTACGAATTTAGGAGCATGCAGACACACGCAGACACGCCGTAGAGGTTTTAGTGCATGCAGAACTTTTGCTGCGGTCAGGCTGCGGATTCACCAGCAGTACAGATGACGCACGTTGTGAGTACTGCCTCAGTACAGATTCAAAGCGGCACATTTTCATTCACTTACTATTGAATTAACCAAATCCTACGTAGGCAGTACGGATTTGGAGGCCGACAGCCTTGCATGCTACAACGCAGCTTCTCACTTGAACTGGACTGTATTTCAATCAATCAATCAATTCAATCAATTTTATTTATATAGCGCCGAATCACAACAAACAGTTGCCCCAAGGCGTTTTATATTGTAAGGCAAGGCCATACAATAATTACGTAAAAACCCCCAACGGTCAAAATGACCCCCTGTGAGACAAGCACTTGGCGACAGTGGGAAGTGAAAAACCTCCCTTTTAACAGGAAGAAACCTCCAGCAGAACCAGGCTCAGGGAGGGGGCAGTCCTCGCTGGGACTGGTTGGGGCTGAGGGAGAGAACCAGGAAAAAGACATGCTGTGGAGGGGAGCAGAGATCAATCACTAATGATTAAATGCAGAGTGGTGCATACAGAGCAAAAAGAGAAAGAAACACTCAGTGCATCATGGGAACCCCCAGCAGTCTACACAGATGCTGAGAATGAAAGCCTCAACACTGCATTTAATCTATTATTAGACTCAATTGGCTTTGCTCAAAATGTAAATGAGTCCACCCACCACTTTAATCATATCTTAGATCTTGTTCTGACTTATGGTATGGAAATAGAAGACTTAACAGTATTTCCTGAAAACTCCCTTCTGTCTGATCATTTCTTAATAACATTTACATTTACTCTGATGGACTACCCAGCAGTGGGGAATACGTTTCATTACACTAGAAGTCTTTCAGAAAGCGCTGTAACTAGGTTTAAGGATATGATTCCTTCTTTATGTTCTCTAATGCCATATACCAACACAGTGCAGAGTAGCTACCTAAACTCTGTAAGTGAGATAGAGTATCTCGTCAATAGTTTTACATCCTCATTGAAGACAACTTTGGATGCTGTAGCTACTCTGAAAAAAAGAGCTTTAAATCAGAAGTGCCTGACTCTGTGGTATAAATCACAAACTCGCAGCTTAAAGCAGATAACCCGTAAGTTGGAGAGGAAATGGTGTCTCACTAATTTAGAAGATCTTCACTTAGCCTGGAAAAAGAGTCTATTGCTGTATAAAAAAGCCCTCCGTAAAGCTAGGACATCTTACTACTCATCACTAATTGAAGAAAATAAGAATAACCCCAGGTTTCTTTTCAGCACTGTAGCCAGGCTGACAAAGAGTCAGAGCTCTATTGAGCCGAGTATTCCTTTAACTTTAACTAGTAATGACTTCATGACTTTCTTTGCTAATAAAATTTTAACTATTAGAGAAAAAATTACTCATAACCATCCCAAAGACGTATCGTTATCTTTGGCTGCTTTCAGTGATGCCGATATTTGGTTAGACTCTTTCTCTCAGATTGTTCTGTCTGAGTTATTTTCATTAGTTACTTCATCCAAACCATCAACATGTCTATTAGACCCCATTCCTACCAGGCTGCTCAAGGAAGCCCTACCATTATTTAATGCTTCGATCTTAAATATGATCAATCTATCTTTATTAGTTGGCTATGTACCACAGGCTTTTAAGGTGGCAGTAATTAAACCATTACTTAAAAAGCCATCACTTGACCCAGCTATCTTAGCTAATTATAGGCCAATCTCCAACCTTCCTTTTCTCTCAAAAATTCTTGAAAGGGTAGTTGTTAAACAGCTAACTGATCATCTGCAGAGGAATGGTCTATTTGAAGAGTTTCAGTCAGGGTTTAGAATTCATCATAGTACAGAAACAGCATTAGTGAAGGTTACAAATGATCTTCTTATGGCCTCAGACAGTGGACTCATCTCTGTGCTTGTTCTGTTAGACCTCAGTGCTGCTTTTGATACTGTTGACCATACAATTTTAATACAGAGATTAGAGCATGCCATAGGTATTAAAGGCACTGCGCTGCGGTGGTTTGAATCATATTTATCTAATAGATTACAATTTGTTCATGTAAATGGGGAATCTTCTTCACAGACTAAAGTTAATTATGGAGTTCCACAAGGTTCTGTGCTAGGACCAATTTTATTCACTTTATACATGCTTCCCTTAGGCAGTATTATTAGACGGCATTGCTTAAATTTTCATTGTTACGCAGATGATACCCAGCTTTATCTATCCATGAAGCCAGAGGACACACACCAATTAGCTAAACTGCAGGATTGTCTTACAGACATAAAGACATGGATGACCTCTAATTTCCTGCTTTTCAACTCAGATAAAACTGAAGTTATTGTACTTGGCCCCACAAATCTTAGAAACATGGTGTCTAACCAGATCCTTACTCTGGATGGCATTACCCTGACCTCTAGTAATACTGTGAGAAATCTTGGAGTAATTTTTGATCAGGATATGTCATTCAAAGCGCATATTAAACAAATATGTAGGACAGCTTTTTTGCATTTATGCAATATCTCTAAAATTAGAAAAGTCTTGTCTCAGAGTGATGCTGAAAAACTAATTCATGCATTTATTTCCTCTAGGCTGGACTATTGTAATTCATTATTATCAGGTTGTCCTAAAAGTTCCTTGAAAGCCTTCAGTTAATTCAAAATCCTGCAGCTAGAGTACTAACGGGACTAGAAGGAGAGAGCATATCTCACCCATATTGGCCTCTCTTCATTGGCTTCCTGTAATCTAGAATAGAATTTAAATTCTTCTTCTTACTTATAAGGTTTTGAATAATCAGGTCCCATCTTATCTTAGGACCTCATAGTACCATATCACCCCAATAGAGCGCTTCGCTCTCAGACTGCAGGCTTACTTGTAGTTCATAGGGTTGTAAGAGTAGAATGGGAGGCAGAGCCTTCAGCTTTCAGGCTCCTCTCCTGTGGAACCAGCTCCCAATTTGGATCAGGGAGACAGACACCCTCTCTACTTGTAAGATTAGGCTTAAAACTTTCCTTTTTGCTAAAGCTTATAGTTAGGGCTGGATCAGGTGACCCTGAACCATCCCTTAGTTATGCTGCTATAGACTTAGACTGCTGGGGGGTTCCCATGATGCACTGAGTGTTTCTTTCTCTTTTTGCTCTGTATGCACCACTCTGCATTTAATCATTAGTGATTGATCTCTGCTCCCCTCCACAGCATGTCTTTTTTCCTGGTTCTCTCCCTCAGCCCAACCAGTCCCAGCAGAAGACTGCCCCTCCCTGAGCTTGGTTCTGCTGGAGGTTTCTTCCTGTTAAAAGCGAGTTTTTCCTTCCCACTGTCGCCAAGTGCTTGCTCACAGGGGGTCGTTTTGACCGTTGGGGTTTTTACGTAATTATTGTATGGCCTTGCCTTACAATATAAAGCGCCTTGGGGCAACTGTTTGTTGTGATTTGGCGCTATATAAATAAAATTGATTGAAAATTGATTGATTGATAATTATCTTATCTGAGCTAAGCACTAAGTCAGACAAAAGGTCTGAAAATTCACAGAGAAACTCACAGTAACGACCAGGTGGACGATAGATAATAACAAATAAAACTGGTTTTTGGGACTTCCAATTTGGATGGACAAGACTAAGAGTCAAGCTTTCAAATGAATTAAAGCTCTGTCTGGGTTTTTGATTAATTAATAAGCTGGAATGGAAGATTGCTGCTAATCCTCCGCCTCGGCCCGTGCTACGAGCATTCTGGCAGTTAGTGTGATTCGGGGGTGTTAACTCATTTAAACTCACATATTCATCCTGCTGTAACCAGGTTTCTGTAAGGCAGAATAAATCAATATGTTGATCAATTATTATATCATTTACTAACAGGGACTTAGAAGAGAGAGACATAATGTTTAATAGACCACATTTAACTGTTTTAGTCTGTGGTGCAGTTGAAGGTGCTATATTATTTTTTCTTTTTTAATTTTTATGCTTAAATAGATTTTTGCTGGTTATTGGTGGTCTGGGAGCAGGCACCGTCTCTACGGGGATGGGGTAATGAGGGGATGGGAGGGGGAGAGAAGCTGCAGAGAGGTGTGTAAGACTACAACTCTGCTTCCTGGTCCCAACCCTGGATAGTCACGGTTTGGACGATTTAAGAAAATTGGCCAGATTTCTAGAAATGAGAGCTGCTCCATCCAAAGTGTGAGGGATGCCGTCTCTCCTAACAACACCAGGTTTTCCCCAGAAGCTTTGCCAATTATCTATGAAGCCCACCTCATTTTTTGGACACCACTCAGACAGCCAGCAATTCAAGGAGAACATGCGGCTAAACATGTCACTCCCGGTCCAATTGGGGAGGGGCCCAGAGAAAACTACAGAGTCCGACATTGTTTTTGCAAAGTTACACACCGATTCAATGTTAATTTTAGTGACCTCCGATTGGCGTAACCGGGTGTCATTACTGCCGACGTGAATTACAATCTTACCAAATTTACGCTTAGGCTTAGCCAGCAGTTTCAAATTTCCTTCAATGTCGCCTGCTCTGGCCCCCGGAAGACAATTGACTATGGTTGCTGGTGTTGCTAACTTCACATTTCTCAAAACAGAGTCGCCAATAACCAGAGTTTGATCCTCGGCGGGTGTGTCGTCGAGTGGGGAAAAACGGTTAGAAATGTGAACGGGTTGGCGGTTTACATGGGGCTTCTGTTTAGAACTACGCTTCCTCCTCACAGTCACCCAGTCGGCCTGCTTTCCCGGCTGCTCGGGATCTGCCAGAGGGAAACTAACGGCAGCTAAGCTACCTTGGTCCGCACCAACTACAGGGGCCTGGCTAGCAGTACAATTTTCCACGGTGCGGAGCCGAGTCTCCAATTCGCCCAGCCTGGCCTCCAAAGCTACGAATAAGCTACACTTATTACAAGTACCATTACTGCTAAAGGAGGCCGAGGAATAACTAAACATTTCACACCCAGAGCAGAAAAGTGCAGGAGAGACAGGAGAAGCCGCCATGCTAAACCGGCTAAGAGCTAGTAGCTGCGCTAAGCTAGCGGATTCCTAAAAACACACAAAGTGAATAATGTGTAAATAATTTAGAGGTGATTCAGCAGAGGGAGTGCTTTAGTTAAGGCACGTGAAGATTACACTGTGAAACAAATCATTATCTAGGTAACTAGATCAATCTAACTGCGCAGATTAAACAGCTAACAGATACAGTAAAACACCGCTGTGCTCCGGAACAGGAAGTGATACAATACCGCAGTGAGAGCCAACCACCAGTAGAGGCAAGCAAGAGTATCTAGTGGAAATAGAGTATCTATTTCCAAACGTCAGCAAGACACACTCCACATCTTCAGTAACTAGCTGTAAGTTTTCGAGCCAAGTAAACACTCGTACAACTGACCACTGCAGGCTGGACATGCTCATGCATCGCCGACGCCGAAAAACACCTGCCGCTCCGGTACCGCTCATAAAAAAAGAAAAGCAACACCCCCCAACACACACACACACACACACACACACACACACACACACACACACACACACACACCCACACACACACACACACACACACACACACACTGCATTATTGTCATCTCTCTTTATCGTTACACTCCTAGAGACGTGCGTTGAACGTACTCCCTCCCTCCTCTTGCTACTGCCTCCGTACATTTTCACAAAAACGTAGTGGCCGTGGCATCCACAGAAAACATACGGCAAAAATAAACGCACGGTGGGTTGTGACCGGGGCTTAAGCCAACATGCTGCCCTTATTTGTAAATTATGGTGGAAAATAAGTATTTGGTCAATAACAAAAGTTCAACTCAATACTTTGTAACGTAATCTTTGTTAGCAATGACAGAGGTAAAACATTTCCTGTAAATCTTCCCACACTGTAGCTGGTATTTTGGCCCATTCCTCCATGCAGATCTCCTCTAGAGCAGTGATGTTTTGGGGCTGTCGCTGGCCAACATAGACTTTCAACTCCCTCAACAAATTTTCTATGGGGTTGAGGTCTGGAGACTGGCTTGGCCACTCCAGGGCCTTGAAATGCTTTTTATAGAGCCACTCCTTCATTGCCCAAGCGGTGTGTTTCGGATCATTGTCATGCTGGAAGACCCAGCCATGTTGCATCTTCAATGCTCTCACTGATGGAAGGAGATTTTGGCTTGGCTTAAAATCTCATGATACATGGCCCCGTTCATTCTTCCCTTAACACAGATCAGTCGTCCTGTCCCCTTTGCAGAAAAAAACCAGCCCCAAAGCATGATGTTTCCACCCCCATGCTTCACAGTAGATCTGGTGTTCTTGCAATGCAACTCAGCATTCTTCTTCCTCCAAACACAATAAGTTGAGTTTTTACCAAAATGTTCTATTTTGGTTTCATCCTCTTCTGGATCATCCATATGCTCTCTGGCAAGCTTCAGATGGGCATGGACATGTAATGGCTTAAGCAGGGGGACACGCCTGGCACTGCAGGATTTGAGTCCCTCTCTGCATAGTGTGTAGCCTTTGTTACTTTGGTCCCAGCTCTCTGCAGGTCATTCATCAGGTCCCTCCGTGTAGTTCTGGGATTTTTGTTCACCGTTCTCATGATCATTTTGACCCCACGTGATGACATCTTATGTGGAGCCTCAGAGCGAGGGAGATTATCATTATCAGGTCTTGTATGTCTTCCATTTTCTTACAATTGCTCCCACAGTTGATTTATTCATACCAACATGCTTGACTATTGTAGATTCACTCTTCCCAGCCTGGTGTACATCTACAATGTTCTTCCTGGTGTCCTTCAACAGCTCTTTGGTCTTGGCCATGGTTGAGTTTGGAGTCCAACTGTTTGAGGCTGTGAATAGGTGTCTTTTATACAGATAACAAGTTCAAACAGGTGCCAGGTGGAGGACAGAAGAGCTTCTTAAAGAAGAAGTTACAGGTCTGTGAGAGCCAGAAATCTTGCTTGTTTGTGGGTGACCAAACACTTATTTTCCACCATAATTTACAAATAAATTCTTTAAAAATCCTACAATTTGATTTCCTGGATTTTTTTTCTCATTTTGTCTCTCATAGTTGAAGTGTACCTATGTTAAAAATTACAGACCTCTCTCATCTTTCTAAGTCAAAGAACTTGCATAATCAGGGGCTGACTAAATACTTTTTTTACCCCACTGTAGGAGTGGGAATTCCCACATATGCATAAGTATTCACAGCCTTTGCCATGAAGCTGAATATTGCACTCAGGTGCATCTTGTTTCCACTGCTTATCCTTGAAATGTTTCTACAGCTCCTCCCAGCTGTAGAAAGTTGGAGTCCCTGGGAGGGGTACTAGATAGTGCTCCGACTGGGGACTCTATTGTTCTCCTGGGGGACTTCAAAGCCCACGTGGGCGGCGACAGTGAGACCTGGAGGGGGGTGATCGGGAAGCACGGCCGCCCCGAACTGAACCCGAGCGCTGTTCAGTTGTTCTGACTTCTGTGCTAGCCACACTTTGTCCATCATGAACACTATCTTCGAGCACAAGGGTGTCCATAAGTGCACGTGGCACCAGGACACGCTGAGCCCGAGGTCGATGATCAACTTTGTATAGTCGTATCATCTGACCTTCGGCCACGTGTCTTGGACACTTGGGTGAAGAGGGGGCTGACTGTCGACCGATCACCACCTGGTGGTGAGTTGGATCCGCTGGGAGGGGAGGAAGCTGGTCAGAGTGCTCCGGGAGTACGGGGTTCGGGGTCCGGGGTCCTTTGCTAAGGGCTATCCGGTCCCTGTACGACCGCAGCAGGAGCAATTGGTTCGCATTGCCAGTAGTAAGTCAAACCTGTTTCCAGTGCACATTGGCCTCCGCCAGGGCTGCCCTTTGTCACCGGTTCTGTTCATTACATTTATGGAAGGAATTTCTCAGCGCAGCCAGGGTGTAGAAGGGGTCCGTTTTTGGAACCACAGAATCTCATCTCTGCTGTTTGCAGACGATGTGGTTCTGTTGGCTTTGTCAAATCAGGACCTTCAGTGTGCACTGGGGCGGTTTTCAGATGGAGAGGTGTTCCAGGCACCTCCCATCGGGAGGAGGCCCCTGGGAAGACCCAGGACACACTGGAGGGACTACGTCTCTCAGCTGGCTTGGGAACGCCTCAGGTTTCACCCGGAGGAACTGGGGGAGGTGTGTGTGGATCGGGAGGTCTGAGCGGCTTTACTTGAGCTGCTGCCCCCGCGACCTGACCTCGGATGAAGCAGAAGAAAATGGATGGATGGATGGATGTTTCTACAGCTTAACTGGAGTCCACCTGGGGTAAATTCAGTTGATTGGACATGATTTGGAAAGACACACACCTGCCTACATATAAGATTTAACAGTTGACAGTGCATGTCAGAGCACAAACCAAGCATAAAGTCAAAGGAATTGTCTGTAGCTCTCCGAGACAGGACTGTCTCAAGGCACAAATCTGGGGAAGAGTACAGAAACATTTCTGCTGCTTTGAAGGTCCCAGTGAGCACAGTGGTCTCCATCATCCATAAATGGAAGAAGTTCTGCTCCACCACGGCTCACGGTTCTAGCGCTAGACACCCGTCTGAACTGAGTGACTGGAGGAGATGGGCCTTCATCAGGGAAGTGACCACAAACCCCATGGTCACTCTGTCAGAGCTCCAGCATTCCTCTGTGTAGAGAGGAGAACCTTCCAGAAGGACACCCATCTCTACAAAATAATTCCAGACAAGTTATTAAAATTAACATCTGTCGTTTTACAAAGTGAAAATATCAGCTATATGTTTTCGTTTCAAAGTAATGCACTAATTTTCAAGGTTTTAGCGTTTAGATGCACATGCCACAATGCATTATGGGAAGATTAGTTTTCTGACATCGGTGGTTGGTTGGTCGGTATAAGCCACAAGTTACTGAAATGTGTGGTGGGTTTTACAAATAAATCTCTATGTGTAAATAAGTCATTTGTTTCATTTATTTAAAAAAAAAGAGGCAATTTCAAAACTGAAAATTTTGTTTTTGATTCAGCACTTCATACTGACCTGAACACTGCCATCTACTGGATTTCCCATAATGCCTTTTGGCTCGTGTGTCTGTTAACGCGCAATCCTTGAGAATTATCGCATTACTTTAAAACATATCTGTGATATTTTCACTTTGTAAAAACGACAGAGTTGCCGTTAATGTCAGTAAACTGTTGGGAATTAGTTTTGTTTATAAATGAAACCATGAGTGTCCTGCCACACGTCTGTGTTGTTGCATGTGGAAAGTAAATGACACTTCCTTACAGCAGCGGGCAGGATGCATAAAGATAGAATTTCTGGCTTTTTTGTGATTGCCTTTGATTTTACTCAGAAGCCTTGATGGTGCTAAACTTGAAACTCGCTTATCAGTAGCCGACAGTGTACAGAGTCAGTCCTAAAAGTTAGTGGTTAGCTAAATTTTTCAGCGGGCTAACATTTAGTGTTTTATATAAGTTAAGTTTTCAGTTAGCGGATTAGCAGTTATCAAAGCTAACTTTTTGGTTAGCTTTGCCCACCACTGGTCTAAACACAGCACCAGCAGCACTTCAGTTCCATCTGAACTGACGGTGATTATCCCGCAGAGACTGAATCCTACCAGACTACTCATTCTTCCCAACCTAATGACGTCACGGCTACCAAAAAGACATCCAAAAGTTGAGGAAGATGTGTAGAGGGAAGAAGAAAAGTGCCCATCTGTGGACGCAAGACACATCAATGGACATGAACCTTATTTTAAATTTATCAGATAAGGTACTTTTGTTTTTATTCTTCAGAAAAATTAAATTAAGACATTTGTTTGGGACTGCGAATGAAGATGATACTTCTGTTAGATCTAGGTTCAAACCAAAAAGCACTTTTGTACCTTGGTTCCAGTCCATCTATTGAAACTTTTTGAAGAGATGTGGAACAGGAGATCCTTGAGACTGTTCACTGTTTTATTATCCTCACCACAATCTTAGCCAGCAAGAAATGAATGCTATTAAAGAACTTAATTTTGCTTGATGAAGAATATTATGAGTGCAATGGTTCATAATAGATTTTTAACATAGAAAAAAAAAATTGGGTGTAATCAGGGACATATTGTTATGTGTCGGACGCAGCCCGGAGAACCGACCAGCGTTTGAAGGACCCAGTATAAAATAAGCAGAGCACGGTACAAAGGATAACAGAGTTTAATGAACATAACAGTGCTGTGAAAAAATATAAAAGTGCGCGGTCTGGCATGGTGGTTTTGCGGTGCGCTCCCAGCAGCGCCAACGGTCCGGAGCCAGAACCAATTCGGACCCAAGGACCCCGCCGACACCCCCCAGGTGGCCGCGACAAACCGAGTCTGTGAAAGAAGGAATCATTATGTGAGTCCACACTCAACACACAGAGAGAACGCTCAAAGGTGCACAAACAGCAAACACTTCCTGGCTTAATTACTAATCAGCTTCCCACCCTGCAGGCATGGAACATCCAGTTCACAAAACTCCACTGCAGTGGAAGCTGATTACACGACCAACATACAGCTCAATATAATAAGGTGTGAGGGACACCACATTTACTGACTGTATAAATGTTAGTCACAAAATCTAACGTACCTCAGGAAGTGTGCTGACGAGCGTGAGACCTCACCCCCTCCTCTTTCACAGACCATGCATCAAACCTGGACGTTCTCTGCATCCACTGATGATGAGATGGCTCCCGAGACGACGATCTCACCCGTCTGGTCACAAGGTCGAGTCTCTGGCAAATACACACTGTGTACTCCAGTCTTAAATGCCACCATGTTCCAATCCATGTAGATGCACCACAGCTGTGAGTCCTGATGAGCCGCAGGTGATCAGCCTCAGGTGATCAGGGTGAGGTCCTGATAAACTCAGCTACACAGCCACTCAGTCCCAAATGCAAGCCACCTGGAAGGAAAAACAAAAGACAGGACAGAAAACAGAAACAAAAGGCAGCCAGGCCCCCCCAGCCACACAACACATATGTTACAGAGTTGGGACAACAAGTCATAATAGTCAACTACAACTAGCTTGTACCTGACCGGTCGATCAGAAGAAAATTAGTTGACTAGTTGGGTAATAGATAGTAGCTAGTCATAATTCAGATAGCATGATTTTCTTACAATTTAAAGTTAAATCATGAACAAAAAGTCTATTTCAAACAACGGGTTGTTTGCGGCTTCAATGTTAAAGTTACAGAAGCAATTTAATTTAAATGTTTCCACCATAGACAGGATGGCAGGCTATCGGAGGGCCACAAATAGACAGACAACACAGTCACACGCACACCTACGGTCAAGCTAGAGTCACCAATCCACCTAACCTGCATGTCTTTGGAAGTGGGATGAAGCTGGAGCACCTGGAGGGAACCCAGGCGAACACAGGGAGAACATGCAACCTCCACACAGAAAGGACCAGGCGGGACATGACCCCACAACCTTGAGGGCCCCTTCACACATAGTGCGAATTTGGTTGATTTGCACATAAAGTGCGCATGAAGCAGGACTCGTGTGCAAAATGTGTAATTTCGTAGCTGCTTCCAATGCCTTATACACCTGTTGCTACAACTATTTGTGCACACCAGCGGCTGAAAGACAGAGTGTGCGCTGTGCTAAGCCATCGAACACTCTCGCAGCAGCTGTTGGCCAAATTCCCGGTGAACATCTAACACCACTCGCATGGCACTTAGAAAATGTGTGGCCATTTGTACTATCATCAGGAAAACAGTCTGCAGACGCCCACTGTCGAGCAGGCAGTGAAATTTGTCTAATTTTCTCATGAGTGTGGCTTTGCAAACACACAGACACGTTAGTGTGTGCACTGAACTGACAGGAAGTGTGGCTACCGACAGAAGCAGCTGTGGGGATCTGTGGATCTGGACGTCACAGCTGGACAAGACATACTGTGTTTGGACAGACATGAACTAACAACAGCCTACTGTGACACACGTGTGTCTGCTTGCTGTCCTTATGTGGACATAAATAAAAACATATACTGTGACAGGCTACAGTGAGCAAGACAGACCATATTTGTATTGCCCGCTTGATAAGAGGATCAATAAACTGTGGTGTTTTCAGATAGTGTGTGGTTTTATTTTATTTTTTAAATACATCCATGTCCTTCCTGATATGAGGCAGTTTCCTGCAGCTTCTATAGGATAGTGATTGGAGCTTAATTGTAAAGTTTCTGACTGGCAATCAGAGCTTTTGGCACAGGTTCGATTCCCGTGAGGAGCATTTAATTTTTTTTTGTTCCAGCGTGCACAAACCTGTCGCAGCATGTATTTTTTTTTTCTTCACTGTGTTCCCGCGTGCATGAACCGTCGCACCAGCATCGTGCATGCCTGCCCTTCGGTGTGATGTTTCATGGTGCGCTCATATGAGCTGCTCCAATGGGTTTCGCCCTGAGTTGTACAGTAGTGTTCAGAATAATAATAGTGCTATGTGACTAAAAAGGTTAATCCAGGTTTTGAGTATATTTCTTATTGTTACATGGGAAACAAGGTACCAGTAGAGTCAGTAGATTCTCACAAATCCAACAAGACCAAGCATTTATGATATGCACACTCTTAAGGCTATGAAATTGGGCTATTAGTAAAAAAAGTAGAAAAGGGGGTGTTCACAATAATAGCAGTGAGGCATTCAGTCAGTGAGTTTGTCAATTTTGTGGAACAAACTGGTGTGAATCAGGTGTCCCCTATGTAAGGATGAAGCCAGCACCTGTTGAACATGCTTTTCTCTTTGAAGGCCTGAGGAAAATGGGACGTTCAAGACATTGTTCAGAAGAACAGCATAGTTTGATTAAAAAGTTGATTGGAGAGGGGAAAACTTATATGCAGGTGCAAAAAATTATAGGCTGTTCATCTACAATGATCTCCAATGCTTTAAAATGGACAAAAAACCAGAGACGCGTGGAAGAAAATGGAAAGCAACCATCAAAATGGATAGAAGAATAACCAGAATGGCAAAGGCTCACCCATTGATCAGCTCCAGGATGATCAAAGACAGTCTGGAGTTACCTGTAAGTGCTGTGACAGTTAGAAGATGCCTGTGTGAAGCTAATTTATTTGCAAGAATCCTCCGCAAAGTCCCTCTGTTAAATAAAAGACGTGCAGTAGAGGTTACAATTTTCCAAAGAACACATCAACTGGCCTAAAGAGAAATGGAGGAATATTTTGTGGACTGATGAGAGTAAAATTGTCCTTTTTGGATCCAAGGGCCACAGACAGTTTGTGAGATGACCCCCAAACTCTGAATTCAAGCTACAGTTCACAGTGAAAAACAGTGAAGCATGGTGGTGCAAGCATCATGATATGGGCATGTTTCTCCTACTATGGTGTTGGGCCTATATATCGCATACCAGGTATCATGGATCAGTTTGGATATGTCAAAATACTTGAAGAGGTCATGTTGCCTTATGCTGAAGAGGACATGCCCTTGAAATGGGTGTTTCAACAAGACAATGACCATAAACACACGAGTAAACGAGCAAAATCTTGGTTTCAAACCAACAAAATTAATGCCTCACAGATGTGAAGAAATCATGAAAAACTGTGGTTATACAACTAAATACTAGTTTAGTGATTCACAGGATTGCTAAAAAAGCAGTTTCAACATAATAGTTTTGAGTTTGTAGCATCAGTAGATGCTACTATTATTGTGAACACCCCCTTTTCTACTTTTTTTTTACTAATAGCCCAATTTCATAGCCTTAAGAGTGTGTATATCATGAATGCTTGGTCTTGTTGGATTTGTGAGAATCTACTGAATCTACTGGTACCTTGTTTCCCATGTAACAATAAGAAATATACTCAAAACCTGGATTAATATTTGTAGTCACATAGCACTACTATTATTCTGAACACTACTGTATACATTTATACTATATGTGTGAAGGGGCCCTTATTATTATTATTATTATTGAGAGAGTAACAATTTGACAAAAGGCACCAGTGAGGCAGCACTGTTAACCACTGAGCTACTGTGCTGCCCTGCTTAGAATTGACCTCATTAATTTATTGTCAGGATTAGTTGACTGATTTTAAGGAGCCCTCCCATCCCTAATATATTATCATTATATATTTGTTAATACACTTATTTTTAAAAAGGATCGATGACTTGAACAAACGTGATGTGTTCTGTGTAACCTTCACACTTCAAATACGCATACGAGTGTTGTTAAAATAGTTTTGAATTTAAGAGCTGGGCTCGCTGTCGCTTTCTGTGGTTGGTGAATTTAAATTTCCACATAGCTAATTGTGTTCCCAGATCTCAAAATGTTGTGTGTGCTCAGTGGCCTTTAGTCACACATGAACTAAATCATACTGTTTGCTTGCTGCTGTTGCTAATTTGCACATTAAGGAGAGTGAGCGCTCAGTATTAGTGTTGAGTGTGTCCTCTCACCAATCATCTCATTTCCCGCTTATCAATTACACAAATGGCGCTGGTCTGGCTTATTAAAGCAGATAATGAGCTTCATGCTATGAGCCAGTCAATGGTGTGGAAGTTAATGAAGACATTTATGACAGTGTGAAAGAGATCAGGAGGGTGAAACGGTTTTCACCGTGTCAAACTGCCAATTCTTAATCAGACTGGTCAAGAACAAATGTGTTCAAAGAGTCAACTCAAGCAGTTCTTGAAATTTCTGATATTTCTTCAACCCATACAAGGTTAGGAACATACGTATCTTGCTTTATGTCCCAGTCAAAGCACTCATTGAAGCACAGAACTACATTAAGGCCCACAATGTTTCAAACAAATCATATATATTTAAGTTAATGTTATAGGTATTTTTTTGTCATGATTTGATATCAGCATACTGTTACTTGCATTTGAAATGTATAATCTTATTAAAAGTACAAGTTGTTGCTTTTTTTAAGTTTATTTTATTATTGCAGCATTTACAACAGGTTTTTAATAATTCAGTAAAACTCCTGTAAGACAAGTGTTGCCAAGGTACCAGTTTGGTACTATCTACAACTAGTATTACTACAATAATGATAATAATAACAATGAACAACAACAACAACAATAATAATTTTACTTTTATCATACTTTTAGGCAAAATATTATACTTTTAGGCAAAATATTTCTAAGTGTTCTTCAAAAAGAAGATGATCGGAGTAAAGTGGACTTACTAATATCAAATGGCAACTCGGAACAAGGAGGTGCATAAGACTTAACAAGTTCTGTTATATGGTGCACAGGGGCACAGTGAATCAGTAGCTATATCTGCAAATCTACATATATATTTGCAGCAGTTATGCCATATTATTTTATGCATAAAGACATCCCCCTTATAAATTAGTGTTTTGTTTTTGGATACATTAAGGGTAAAACTAAGTGGCAAGTGAAGTCAGTTTTTTCTATCAAAAGGAAATTTTGTGGATGTCAGTGTCTTTGTATTTATTTTTCACAAGAGAGGAAAGGTGCACCCCCAAAAATTGTTATTAGTTAGAAGACTACCCCATCCAACTGATCAGCATGTGTTATGTCTTCTCCAGACTATCAGCTATTTCTGTCAGGACTGGACGAGGGCAGGACACAAATGCAGGCTCGACAAAAGGATATATACTTAAAGGGTGGTTTATTCAGGCTTGGGATCGTTAACAGCAAGGCAGTCCACGGAGCAAAAATACTTGACAAGGATTAAGCTAAAGACGTGGTCCAAAGAACAAGCAAGGTCAAAACAGGAGCAAACAGGTATGTCAGAGCAGAGGCAAAAAACAGGATCCAGAACACAAATCAGAGTTCAAAAACAAGGCTTGGCAAAACAGGAACGAAACAAGAGGCTAGTACATGAGGGAGTCAACGAACGAGCGGGGAAGAAGTGAACAGACGCAGGTTAAATAGGGACAGGTGTTAATCAGGAAATGAGGTGCACGTGGAGGAGGAAAGGCCTGGAAAGGGGGGCATGGTCAGGTGACAGCTAAGAGGCCAATGATGCAGAAGGGTGGTGACAAATGGGCAAGAGAATGACAGATGAAGGGGCGTGGCTGACTGACAGGACAAAGTGCAGGTGCAGAACAGAGTGCAGTGATCTGGAAAAGACTGTGGAAACAATGAGAGACTGACAAGCAGGAGCAAGAGAAAGGTGATTAGATACAAACATGACAATAAGAGATAGTACAATGAACACCACCCTAACTTGAACAAAACTGAAAAGCATACAAGAACGTGATAAGTGAATCATGGGAAATAATACAATAAACCTACTTAGAACAGACAGAAGAACTACAAGAAAACAAAACTGAAAACCAAAACCAGAAATACCCAAATACTTAACAGAAGAGAGAACAGTAACATAAGCAAACAAACACTAAATGCTGAAACATAAAAACAGACTGTGGATAAACTAGAATGGAACTAAAACATAGCTGTAAAGTAACAAAGAAAGAAAGTGACAAAGCAATATGAGAACATTGAATAAACGTGAAGAAAGAGGCAATAACAAAACAAGACTAAGACATAACTGAGGTGAAAAGTAACAAAGGAAGAAAGTGACTAAGCAAAAATCAGAACATGGAAAAAAAACCCCACATGAAGAAAAAGGTAATTAACAAAACGAGGCTGATGCCAAAGGAACAGAACTAAATGAAGAAGGGACATATGGGCTGAAGCCTGGAAACGGCCGGGACATGACAATTTCATAACATAACTTATGTGTGTCATATGCACCCGCGGCACAGTGAATCAGTCTAGAAAGTGATTTACTAAGCCCCTTGTTGAAGCTTAAACATTTATTTTTCCTTCAATTATTTCCATGATTTGTGTATATAAACAACTGTTTCCACGTTTGAACAGAAATTATGACAGTTGTATTTATAATAGTTTCTAAAGGACTTATATCACTATATAAGACACTCACACATTACATAGCTGGTTTGCTGGATTATAGTTTGTATATGCATCAGCATATATTTAATAATTTTGAGGAAATTTTTATAATCATGTGTTTTTATCATTATATTCTAAGTTGATTCACTGTGCCCTGTGAATTATGTCCAGGGCACAGTGAATCAAAAATTTTAAAACTGATTTTAAACATCTGTAAATTACACTTGAGGAGAAATAAATAACACAGCCTTATAAACAATAACTTGTTGTATTAAATCCACAATAGAATGACGTAAACCTATGCATAATGTGTTTATGCTGCCACAAAACATGGAGCAGTGGGGTACAGGTTGTTAGTTCTTAACACATCGAATAGAAAACAGTTCACACCTCACTGTAATCAGGACCATCAATGCTGAAATGTCACCATCCCACATCTCAAAACAGAAATCAAGTCATCTTACACCTTCACAAAATTAAATGATTCTGCTTGGACCCCGTTTCTTCCAAACCACAGTAGCTATCTGCCAAAACCACATTTGCCTCTGTCAGATTGAAGTCATATGTGGAGCTCCATCACGTCACTCTGTGGTACAACCCCAAAGTCGAGGGTGATCTGTCCCTGGCTGCAAGAGCGAGCCAGCAGTAGGGAAGACGAAACATAGCGCTGTGTCCGTCTTCCATGAAGACAACTACCACCTGAAAAACAGATCATCAGCATGGGCACAAAATGTTTTCTCAGTCAGTACTTTTTCAGGTATTCACCTTCCCTTTTGACACACTTACACCAGCACCAGACAAGTTTTTGTATTCAGTCAGTGAAGACATCAGGTGTCTCCTCTGGACACCAGTAACACACAGCTGCATGCACGTCCTTATCGTTAGTGTAACTGTTTCCCTTCAGGTGTTCTTTCAGCTTACGGAAAGGAAAAAAGTTGGAAGGTGTGAGATTTGGACTGTAGGTGTGTGTGGTGAGATTCGAGTCGTTGCTGTTGACTCGTGGATGAGCGCTGTCAAGATGATCTGATGAGTCGTCTTTTCCAGGATGAACCTGCTGTAAACATGTGCACAGCTTTTTCCAAAGTGTCCACACATCAGTCGGAGTTGAAAGTGTTTCAAAAAGTCTGTGAGGACTATTCCATCCCACATCTGCTTGATGCTGTGCCTCTGTGGCTGTTACGTGGCGCCCACTACAGGCAGTGGTGGGCACAGATAACCAAAAAATGAACTTCAATAACAGATAATCAGATAACTGAAAAGTTATCTTCGATAAAGATAAAACGATAAACCACCCAAAAATGTATCAAAAGTGATAGATAACCGATAAATTCCAGTATTGTCTCCGGTATAGTTGCAACTACTAACAAGCTGATTTTGAGTTTTAACACAACATCAAAAGTCAAATCAAATCAAATCAACTTTATTTATATAGCACCAAATCACAACAAACAGCTGCCCCAAGGCGCTTTATATTGTAAGGCAAGGCCATACAATAATTACGGAAAAACCCCAACGGTCAAAACGACCCACTGTGAGCAAGCACTTGGCGACATTGGGAAGGAAAAACTCCCTTTTAACAGGAAGAAACCTCCAGCAGAACCAGGCTCAGGGAGGGGCAGTCTTCTGCTGGGACTGGTTGGGGCTGAGGGAGAGAACCAGGAAAAAGACATGCTGTGGAGGGGAGCAGAGATCAATCACTAATGATTAAATGCAGAGTGGTGCATACAGAGCAAAAAGAGAAAGAAACACTCAGTGCATCATGGGAACCCCCCAGTAGTCTAAGTCTATAGCAGCATAACTAAGGGATGGTTCAGTGTCACCTGATCCAGCCTTAACTATAAGCTTTAGCAAAAAGGAAAGTTTTAAGCCTAATCTTAAAAGTAGAGAGGGTGTCTGTCTCCCTGATCTGAATTGGGAGCTGGTTCCAGAGGAGAGGAGCCTGAAAGCTGAAGGCTCTGCCTCCCATTCTACTCTTACAAACCCTAGGAACGACAAGTAAGCCTGCAGTCTGAGAGCGAAGCGCTCTATTGGGGTGATATGGTACTATGAGGTCCCTAAGATAAGATGGGACCTGATTATTCAAAACCTTATAAGTAAGAAGAAGAATTTTAAATTCTATTCTAGAATTAATTGGAAGCCAATGAAGAGAGGCCAATATGGGTGAGATATGCTCTCTCTCGCCTTCTAGTCCCCGTCAGTACTCTAGCTACAGCATTTTGAATTAACTGAAGGCTTTTCAGGGAACTTTTAGGACAACCTGATAATAATGAATTCCAATAGTCCAGCCTAGAGGAAATAAATGCATGAATTAGTTTTTCAGCATCACTCTGAGACAAGACCTTTCTAATTTTAGAGATATTGCGCAAATGCAAAAAAGCAGTCCTACATATTTGTTTAATATGCGCATTGATTGACATATCCTGATCAAAATGACTCCAAGATTTCTCACAGTATTACTAGAGGTCAGGGTAATGCCATCCAGAGTAAGGATCTGGTTAGACACCATGTTTCTAAGATTTGTGGGGCCAAGTACAATAACTTCAGTTTTATCTGAGTTTAAAAGCAGGAAATTAGAGGTCATCCATGTCTTTATGTCTGTAAGACAATCCTGCAGTTTAGCTAATTGGTGTGTGTCCTCTGGCTTCATGGATAGATAAAGCTGGGTATCATCTGCGTAACAATGAAAATTTAAGCAATGCTGTCTAATAATACTGCCTAAGGGAAACATGTATAAAGTGAATAAAATTGGTCCTAGCACACAACCTTGTGGAACTCCATAATTAACCTTAGTCTGTGAAGAAGATTCCCCATTTACATGAACAAATTGTAATCTATTAGATAAATATGATTCAAACCACTGCAGCGCAGTGCCTTTAATACCTATGGCATGCTGTAATCTCTGTAATAAAATTTTATGGTCAACAGTATCAAAAGCAGCACTGAGGTCTAACAGAACAAGCACAGAGATGAGTCCACTGTCTGAGGCCATAAGAAGATCATTTGTAACCTTCACTAATGCTGTTTCTGTACTATGATGGATTCTAAAACCTGACTGAAACTCTTCAAATAGACCATTCCTCTGCAGATGATCAGTTAGCTGTTTTACAACTACCCTTTCAAGAATTTTTGAGAGAAAAGGAAGGTTGGAGATTGGCCTATAATTAGCTAAGATAGGTGGATCAAGTGATGGCTTTTTAAGTAACGGTTTAATTACTTTAAAAAAAAGTGACAACAGACCCAAACAATGACTCAGCACTTTTGTCTTTCAGCATCCTGCCCCCTGCTGGAAGCTCCAGTTTGCTACATGGCTTCCAGCATAGATGCAAATTAGAAGAACCAGAAAGCTCAACTCTACCCAATCACAGGGGGCTGCCATCAGGCCGAGGTCTTGGAAAATAAAGCAGTGCTGACTTATGGTTTGGTGTAAATAAAATGAATACTGATAGAATAAATGCATTTATGTCAATTCTGTCATTTGTGCAAAGTTAAGATATAACATATATCTTTTAATGTTGAATAATGCACTAATTCTGAAGTTTTGTAACAAACACAGACAGATGGCATTCTGGGTAAAATGTGCCTCTGCTCACACTGGTTATGGAAACCAACACGTTAATGTGAGGTGTGTCGTGTGTTGGTGTTTACAGATAAATGTGCTTTTGTAAAATATGCCATTTTTATTTGTAAAAAAAGGCATTTAAAAAAAAAAAAAAAAAAAAAGCCAAGTTGTAATTAGATAACCGTCTGATATAACCGGTGTCAAAAATCAAAGAAAATCAAATCAATTTTATTTATATAGCGCCAAATTACAACAAACAGTTGCCCCAAGGCGCTCTACATTGTAAGGCAAAGCCATACAATAATTACGGAAAAACCCCAACGGTCAAAACGACCCCCTGTGAGCAAGCACTTGGCGACAGTGGGAAGGAAAAACTCCCTTTTAACAGGAAGAAACCTCCAGCAGAACCAGGCTCAGTGAGGGGCAGTCTTCTGCTGGGACTGGTTGGGGCTGAGGGAGAGAACCAGGAAAAAGACATGCTGTGGAGGGGAGTAGAGATCAATCACTAATGATTAAATGCAGAGTGGTGCATACAGAGCAAAAAGAGAAAGAAACACTCAGTGCATCATGGGAACCCCCCAGCAGTCTAAGTCTATAGCACCATAACTAAGGGATGGTTCAGGGTCACCTGATCCAGCCCTAACTATAAGCTTTAGCAAAAAGGAAAGTTTTAAGCCTAATCTTAAAAGTAGAGAGGGTGTCTGTCTCCCTGATCCGAATTGGGAGATGGTTTCACAGGAGAGGAGGCTGAAAGCTGAAGGCTCTGCCTCCCATTCTACTCTTAAAAACCCTAGGAACTACAAGTAAGCCTGCAGTCTGAGAGCGAAGCCCTCTATTGGGGTGATATGGTACAATGAGGTCCCTAAGATAAGATGGGACCTGATTATTCAAAACCTTATAAGTAAGAAGAAGAATTTTAAATTCTATTCTAGAATTAACAGGAAGCCAATGAAGAGAGGCCAATATGGGTGAAATATGCTCTCTCCTTCTAGTCCCCGTCAGTACTCTAGCTGCAGCATTTTGAATTAACTGAAGGCTTTTCAGGGAACTTTTAGGACAACCTGATAATAATGAATTACAATAGTCCAGCCTAGAGGAAATAAATGCATGAATTAGTTTTTCAGCATCACTCTGAGACAAGACCTTTCTAATTGTAGAGATATTGCGCAAATGCAAAAAAAGCAGTCCTACATATTTGTTTAATATGCGCATTGAATGACATATCCTGATCAAAAATGACTCCAAGATTTCTCACAGTATTACTAGAGGTCAGGGTAATGCCATCCAGAGTAAGGATCTGGTTAGACACCATGTTGCCAATCACCCATAATGCACCTGGACAAAGCATGCCCACACTAAAATCTTAAAAATTAGTGCATTACATTAAAAGTAAAACATATATCTGATATTTTCACTTTATAAAACTTCAGAAGTGATGTTAATTTAAATAACTTGTCCGAAATAAGTTTGGTTAATATTTGAACCATAAGTTAAAAATGTATGCGTCTGGATGACTTGGGTGATATTGGCCACATATCACTATGGGTTTAAAAGAAATGTTTTTTTTTTTTGTGGTTAGTTTTCCTTTGCTTGCAGAGGAGAACTGGTCACAGTTGAGTGATGTGTTCTAGAAACAGCTCTCTGTTTGTAGAGGGTACAACTACATATCTGTTCACCTTTGTTTACCATGTTAATGGTCTAAAAATTATTGGACAAAAATTTATTGGAAGATAATTAGTCTGATAATGGTTTTCAAAGTTATTTGAAAAGATAATCCGATAATGAAAACTTTATCTTCGATAATTATCGGATTATCAGATGCACACTTCTTGTGGCTGGATTTTTGCACTTCACCTCCTGCCTGTACTGGCATCCACAGAGTGGTTGAATGTTCACAGGCGTGCAACCCTACGCCACAAGGAATTCAATGAGAGCACATTGGTTCAAACACACAGCTGTGTATGTTGCCATTTTGACAGACTACTTCGTGCAGGTGTTACATAAAAGATGATTGTATGTGTGTGTCTGAAATTGCAGCAAAAGCTGTGTTGTAGGTGTTGGGAAAGTGTAGTGACACGGACCCACAACAGGGGGCGTAAATGAATGGTCAATAGATGAGCCAAAAGGTAACAATTTAATGTTGTGAATGTGCACAATGAAATACAATCACAGAATTTGATATCAGTCAATATACAGAGGTGACGTGTGGGCAGGCTCGAGGATAGAAGACGTCTGTCCAGAGCAGAGTCGGGTCCCACACGATTTCCACTGCCAACGGATCTGAAGTACACCGGAGTCGCCAAGTCCTGAGTCCCCAGGTGGCCACAGTCTCCAGCTGTCAAATCTGGTACTGCTGGCAGGAGGCAGAAAAACAGTTAAGGGTGAGTGTGTGAAAACACACCCAGTAAACAGTCAGCAATACGAGTCTCTCCTTTTTTCTGGTGGGAAAAACACCTCCACCTCCGAAACAAGAACACAGTTTATGCAGAGTCTGAGTCACTACATATCGGAGTTTGGAGTGAGGAGTGAAAGGCGTCACTCCTCCACCATCCGCGAACCCAGCCTCCAGCTTCAAGTAGAGAGAATCAAGACACCTGCAAACAGTTCAGAAGAGAATCACGTGCGTTGGGCACCAAACATGGCTGAGAGTATTACCTACAGGGTAGTCGATATCTCGGCAGCGAGGT
Source organism: Thalassophryne amazonica (assembly GCF_902500255.1). NCBI lineage: Eukaryota > Metazoa > Chordata > Actinopteri > Batrachoidiformes > Batrachoididae > Thalassophryne > Thalassophryne amazonica. Next base: position 15,548,146 of record NC_047110.1, on the reverse strand, counting down.
GGAGTTGCTGCCCGGCTTTTATGGTGATGGTGGTTTGTGGTTGAAGAGTGACAGCTGGTGATGAGGTGGCTATCACTCCCGGCTGCTCCTGCGAGGTGGCTGTGCCCTCTCGTGCCTGAAGCACGCACTTCAGGCAGGGCGCCCTCTGGTGGTGGGCCAGTAGTACCTCCTCTTCAGCGGTCCACACAACAGTGGCTGCACTGAATAAGTAAAGGATTATTCACACACCACTTTAACTTTGATATCATACTTGTTATTGAAATAATCGCATTTGAGGGAGAACCTTTCAGCTGACCTTCATATTTGGACATTGAAAATTTGGGATGTTATTACCTCCGCCAAGGAGATGATGTTTTCGGTCGTGTCCGTTAGTTGGTTGGTTGGTTGGTTGGTTTGTTAGCAGGATTCCCAATCAGACCGGGAGTGACATGTTTAGCCGCATGTTCTCCTTGAATTGCCGGATGTCTGAGTGGTGTCCAAAAAATGAGGTGGGCTTCATAGATAATTGGCAAAGCTTCTGGGGAAAACCTGGTCTTGTTAAGACAGACGGCATCCATCCCACTTTGGATGGAGCAGCTCTCATCTCTAGAAATCTGGCCAATTTTATTAAACCCTCCAAATCGTGACTATCCAGGGTTGGGACCAGGAAGCAGAGTTGTAGTCTTAGACACCTCTCTGCAGCTTCTCTCCCCCTGCCATCCCCCCAATACCCCATCCCCGTAGAGACGGTGCCTGCTCCTAGACCACCAATAACCAGCAAAAATCTATTTAAGCATAAAAATTTAAAAAGAAAAAATAATATATCACCTTCAACTGCACCACAGACTAAAACAGTTAAATGTGGTCTATTAAACATTAGGTCTCTCTCTTCTAAGTCCCTGTTAGTAAATGATATAATAATTGATCAACATATTGATTTATTCTGCCTTACAGAAACCTGGTTACAGCAGGATGAATATGTTAGTTTAAATGAGTCAACACCCCCGAGTCACACTAACTGTCAAAATGCTCGAAGTACGGGTCGAGGAGGAGGATTAGCAGCAATCTTCCACTCCAGCTTATTAATTAATCAAAAACCCAGACAGAGCTTTAATTCATTTGAAAGCTTGACTCTTAGTCTTGTCTATCCAAATTGGAAGTCTCAAAAACCAGTTTTATTTGTTATTATCTATCGTCCACCTGGTCGTTAATCAATCAATCAATTCAATCAATCAATTTTATTTATATAGCACCAAATCACAACAAACAGTTGCCCCAAGGTGCTTTATATTGTAAGGCAAGGCCATACAATAATTACGTAAAAAACCCCAACGGTCAAAACGACCCCCTGTGAGCAAGCACTTGGCGACAGTGGGAGGGAAAAACTTCCTTTTAACAGGAAGAAACCTCCAGCAGAACCAGGCTCAGGGAGGGGCAGTCTTCTGCTGGGACTGGTTGGGGCTGAGGGAGAGAACCAGGAAAAAGACATGCTGTGGAGGGGAGCAGAGATCAATCACTAATGATTAAATGCAGAGTGGTGCATACAGAGCAAAAAGAGAAAGAAACACTATGGTACTATGAGGTCCCTAAGATAAGATGGGACCTGATTATTCAAAACCTTATAAGTAAGAAGAAGAATTTTAAATTCTATTCTAGAATTAACAGGAAGCCAATGAAGAGAGGCCAATATGGGTGAGATATGCTCTCTCCTTCTAGTCCCCGCTAGTACTCTAGCTGCAGCTTTTTGAATTAACTGAAGGCTTTTCAGGGAACTTTTTTGACAACCTGATAATAATGAATTACAATAGTCCAGCCTAGAGGAAATAAATGCATGAATTAGTTGTTCAGCATCACTCTGAGACAAGACCTTTCTAATTTTAGAGATATTGCGTAAATGCAAAAAAGCAGTCCTACATATTTGTTTAAGATACGCTTTGAATGACATATCCTGATCAAAAATGACTCCAAGATTTCTCACAGTATTACTAGAGGTCAGGGTAATGCCATCCAGAGTAAGGATCTGGTTAGACACCATGTTTCTAAGACTTGTGGGGCCAAGTACAATAACTTCAGTTTTATCTGAGTTTAAAAGCAGGAAATTAGAGGTCATCCATGTCTTTATGTCGGTAAGACAATCCTGCAGTTTAGCTAATTGGTGTGTGTCCTCTGGCTTCATGGATAGATAAAGCTGGGTATCATCTGCGTAACAATGAAAATTTAAGCAATGCCATCTAATAATACTGCCTAAGGGAAGCATGTATAAAGTGAATAAAATTGGTCCTAGCACAGAACCTTGTGGAACTCCATAATTAACCTTAGTCTGTGAAGAAGATTCCCCATTTACATGAACAAATTGTAATCTATTAGATAAATATGATTCAAACCACTGCAGCGCAATGCCTTTAATACCTATGGCACGCTGTAATCTCTGTAATAAAATTTTATGGTCAACAGTATCAAAAGCAGCACTGAGGTCTAACAGAACAAGCACAGAGATGAGTCCACTGTCTGAGGCCATAAGAAGATCATTTGTAACCTTCACTAATGCTGTTTCTGTACTATGATGGATTCTAAAACCTGACTGAAACTCTTCAAATAGACCATTCCTCTGCAGATGATCAGTTAGCTGTTTTACAACTACCCTTTCAAGAATTTTTGAGAGAAAAGGAAGGTTGGAGATTGGCCTATAATTAGCTAAGATAGCTGGGTCAAGTGATGGCTTTTTAAGTAATGGTTTAATTACTGCCACCTTAAAAGCCTGTGGTACATAGCCAACTAATAAAGATAGATTGATCATATTTAAGATCGAAGCATTAAATAATGGTAGGGCTTCCTTGAGCAGCCTGGTAGGAATGGGGTCTAATAGACATGTTGATGGTTTGGAAAATAACTCAGACAGAACAATCTGAGAGAAAGAGTCTAACCAAATACCGGCATCACTGAAAGCAGCCAAAGATAACGATACGTCTTTGGGATGGTTATGAGTAATTTTTTCTCTAATAGTTAACATTTTATTAGCAAAGAAAGTCATGAAGTCATTACTAGTTAAAGTTAAAGGAATACTCGGCTCAATAGAGCTCTGACTCTTTGTCAGTCTGGCTACAGTGCTGAAAAGAAACCTGGGGTTGTTCTTATTTTCTTCAATTAGTGATGAGTAGTAAGATGTCCTAGCTTTACGGAGGGCTTTTTTAATAGAGCAACAGACTCTTTTTCCAGGCTAAGTGAAGATCTTCTAAATTAGTGAGACGCCATTTCCTCTCCAACTTACGGGTTATCTGCTTTAAGCTGCGAGTTTGTGAGTTATACCACAGAGTCAGGCACTTCTGATTTAAAGCTCTCTTTTTCAGAGGAGCTACAGCATCCAAAGTTGTCTTCAATGAGGATGCAGAACTATTGACGAGATACTCTATCTCACTTACAGAGTTTAGGTAGCTACTCTGCACTGTGTTGGTATATGGCATTAGAGAACATAAAGAAGGAATCATATCCTTAAACCTAGTTACAGCGCTTTCTGAAAGACTTCTAGTGTAATGAAACTTATTCCCCACTGCTGGGTAGTCCATCAGAGTAAATGTAAATGTTATTAAGAAATGATCAGACAGAAGGGAGTTTTCAGGGAATACTGTTAAGTCTTCAATTTCCATACCATAAGTCAGAACAAGATCTAAGATATGATTAATGTGGTGGGTGGACTCATTTACATTTTGAGCAAAGCCAACTGAGTCTAATAATAGATTAAATGCAGTGTTGAGGCTGTCATTCTCAGCATCTGTGTGGATGTTAAAATCACCCACTATAATTATCTTATCTGAGTTAAGCACTAAGTCAGACAAAAGGTCTGAAAAGTCACAGAGAAACTCACAGTAACGACCAGGTGGACGATAGATAACAACAAATAAAACTGGTTTTTGGGACTTCCAATTTGGATGGACAATACTAAGAGTCAAGCTTTCAAATGAATTAAAGCTCTGTCTGGGTTTTTGATTAATTAATAAGCTGGAATGGAAGATTGCTGCTAATCCTCCACCTCGGCCCGTGCTACGAGCATTCTGGCAGTTAGTGTGACTCGGGGGTGTTAACTCATTTAAACTAACATATTCATCCTGCTGTAACCAGGTTTCTGTAAGGCAGAATAAATCAATATGTTGATCAATTATTATATCATTTACTAACAGGGACTTAGAAGAGAGAGACCTAATGTTTAATAGACCACATTTAACTGTTTTAGAATGTGGTGCAGTTGAAGGTGCTATATTATTTTTTCTTTTTGAATTTTTATGCTTAAATAGATTTTTGCTGGTTATTGGTGGTCTGGGAGCAGGCACCATCTCTACGGGGATGGGGTAATGAGGGGATGGCAGGGGGAGAGAAGCTGCAGAGAGGTGTGTAAGACTACAACTCTGCTTCCTGGTCCCAACCCTGGATAGTCACGGTTTAGAGGATTTAAGAAAATTGGCCAGATTTCTAGAAATGAGAGCTGCTCCATCAATCAATCAATCAATCAATCAATTTTTTTATATAGCGCCAAATCACAACAAACAGTTGCCCCAAGGCGCTTTATATTGTAAGGCAAGGCCATACAATAATTATGTAAAACCCCAACGGTCAAAACGACCCCCTGTGAGCAAGGACTTGGCTACAGTGGGAAGGAAAAACTCCATTTTAACAGGAAGAAACTTCCAGCAGAACCAGGCTCAGGGAGGGGCAGTCTTCTGCTGGGACTGGTTGGGGCTGAGGGAGAGAACCAGGAAAAAGACATGCTGTGGAGGGGAGCAGAGATCGATCACTAATGATTAAATGCAGAGTGGTGCATACAGAGCAAAAAGAGAAAGAAACAGTGCATCATGCGAACCCCCCAGCAGTCTACGTCTATAGCAGCATAACTAAGGGATGGTTCAGGGTCACCTGATCCAGCCCTAACTATAAGCTTTAGCAAAAAGGAAAGTTTTAAGCCTAATCTTAAAAGTAGAGAGGGTGTCTGTCTCCCTGATCTGAATTGGGAGCTGGTTCCACAGGAGAGGAGCCTGAAAGCTGAAGGCTCTGCCTCCCATTCTACTCTTACAAACCCTAGGAACTACAAGTAAGCCTGCAGTCTGAGAGCGAAGCGCTCTATTGGGGTGATATGGTACTACAAGGTCCCTAAGATAAGACGGGACCTGATTATTCAAAACCTTATAAGTAAGAAGAAGAATTTTAAATTCTATTCTAGAATTAACAGGAAGCCAATGAAGAGAGGCCAATATGGGTGAGATATGCTCTCTCCTTCTAGTCCCCGTCAGTACTCTAGCTGCAGCATTTTGAATTAACTGAAGGCTTTTTAGGGAACTTTTAGGACAACCTGATAATAATGAATTACAATAGTCCAGCCTAGAGGAAATAAATGCATGAATTAGTTTTTCAGCATCACTCTGAGACAAGACCTTTCTGATTTTAGAGATATTGCGTAAATGCAAAAAAGCAGTCCTACATATTTGTTTAATATGCGCTTTGAATGACATATCCTGATCAAAAACGGCATCCATCCAAAGTGGGATGGATGCCGTCTCTCCTAACAAGACCAGGTTTTCCCCAGAAGCTTTGCCAATTATCTATGAAGCCCACCTCATTTTTTGGACACCACTCAGACAGCCAGCAATTCAAGGAGAACATGCGGCTAAACATGTCACTCCCGGTCCGATTGGGGAGGGGCCCAGAGAAAACTACAGAGTCCGACATTGTTTTTGCAAAGTTACACACCGATTCAATGTTAATTTTAGTGACCTCCGATTGGCGTAACCGGGTGTCATTACTGCCGACGTGAATTACAATCTTAGCAAATTTACGCTTAGCCTTAGCCAGCAGTTTCAAATTTCCTTCAATGTCGCCTGCTCTGGCCCCCGGAAGACAATTGACTATGGTTGCTGGTGTCGCTAACTTCACATTTCTCAAAACAGAGTCGCCAATAACCAGAGTTTGATCCTCGGCGGGTGTGTCGCCGAGTGGGGAAAAACGGTTAGAGATGTGAACGGGTTGGCGGTGTACACGGGGCTTCTGTTTAGGACTACGCTTCCTCCTCACAGTCACCCAGTCGGCCTGCTTTCCCGGCTGCTCAGGATCTGCCAGAGGGAAACTAACGGCGGCTAAGCTACCTTGGTCCACACCGACTACAGGGGCCTGGCTAGCTGTAGAATTTTCCACGGTGCGGAGCCGAGTCTCCAATTCGCCCAGCCTGGCCTCCAAAGCTACAAATAAGCTACACTTATTACAAGTACCATTACTGCTAAAGGAGGCCGAGGAATAACTAAACATTTCACACCCAGAGCAGAAAAGTGCGGGAGAGACAGGAGAAGCCGCCATGCTAAACTGGCTAAGAGCTATTAGCTGCGCTAAGCTAGCGGATTCCTAAAAACACACAAAGTGAATAATGTGTAAATAATTTAGAGGTGATTCAGCAGAGGGAGTGCTTTAGTTAAGGCACGTGAAGATTACACTGTGAAACAAATCGTTATCTAGTTAACTAGATCAATCTAACTGCGCAGATTAAACAGCTAACAGATACAGCAAAACACCGCTGTGCTCCGGAACAGGAAGTGATACAATACCGCAGTGAGAGCCAACCACCAGTAGAGGCAAGCCTGTGAGTTTACTGTGAATTTCTTTGTGATTTTTCAGACCTTTTGTCTGACTTAGTGCTTAGCTCAGATAAGATAATTATAGTGGGTGATTTTAACATCCACATAGATGCTGAGAATGACAGCCTCAACACTGCATTTAATCTATTATTAGACTCAGTTGGCTTCGCTCAAAATGTAAATGAGCCCACCCACCACCTTAGCCACACTTTAGATCTTGTTTTGACTTATGGTATGGAAATTGAAGACTTAACAGTATTCCCTGAAAACCCCTTTTTGTCTGATCATTTCTTAATAACATTTACATTTACTTTAATGGACTACCCAGCAGTGGGGAATAAGTTTCATTACAGTAGAAGTCTTTCTGAATGCACTGTAACTAGGTTTATGGATATGATTCCTTCTTTGTTATGTTCTTCAATGCCATATACCGACACAGGGCAGAGTAGCTACCTAAACTCTGTGAGTGAGATAGATTATCTCGTCAATAGCTTTACATCCTCATTGAGCACAACTTTGGATGCTGTAGCTCCTCTGAAAAAGAGAGCCTTGCTTAAATTTTCATTGTTACGCAGATGATACCCAGCTTTATCTATCCATGTAGCCAGAGGACACACACCAATTAGTTAAACTGCAGGATTTTCTTACTGACATAAAGACATGGATGACCTCTAATTTCCTGCTTTTAAACTCAGATAAAACTGAAGTTATTGTACTTGGCCCCACAAATCTTAGAAACATGGTGTCTAACCAGATCCTTACTCTGGATGGCATTACCCTGACCTCTAGTAATACTGTGAGAAATCTTGGAGTAATTTTTGATCAGGATATGTCATTCAATGCGCATATTAAACAAATATGTAGGACTGCTTTTTTGCATTTGTGCAATATCTCTAAAATTAGAAAGGTCTTGTCTCAGAGTGATGCTGAAAAACTAATTCATGCATTTATTTCCTCTAGGCTGGACTATTGTAATTCATTATTATCAGGTTGTCCTAAAAGTTCCCTGAAAAGCCTTCAGTTAATTCAAAATGCTGCAGCTAGAGTACTGACAGGGACTAGAAGGAGAGAGCATATCTCACCCATATTGGCCTCTCTTCATTGGCTTCCTGTTAATTCTAGAATAGAATTTAAAATTCTTCTTCTTACTTATAAGGTTTTGAATAATCAGGTCCCATCTTATCTTAGGGACCTCATAGTACCATATCACCCCAATAGAGCGCTTCGCTCTCAGACTGCAGCCTTACTTGTAGTTCCTAGGGTTTGTAAGAGTAGAATGGGAGGCAGAGCCTTCAGCTTTCAGGCTCCTCTCCTCTGGAACCAGCTCCCAATTCAGATCAGGGAGACAGACACCCTCTCTACTTTTAAGATTAGGCTTAAAACTTTCCTTTTTGCTAAAGCTTATAGTTAGGGCTGGATCAGGTGACCCTGAACCATCCCTTAGTTATGCTGCTATAGATGTAGACTGCTGGGGGGTTTCCCATGATGCACCCAGTGTTTCTTTTTATTCACCTCTTTTTGCTCTGTATGCTCTATGCTGTATGCTCTCTATGTCTTTTTCCTGATTCTCTCCCCTCAGCCCCAACCAGTCCCAGAAGACTGCCGCTGCCTGAGCCTGGTTCTGTTGGATGTTTCTTCCTGTTAAAAGGGAGTTTTCCTTCCCACTGTCACCAAGTGCTTGCTCATAGGGGGTCATTTTGACTGTTGGGGTTTTTCTGTAATTATTGTATGGCTTTTGCCTTACAATATAAATCGCCTTGGGGCGACTGTTTGTTGTGAATTGGCGCTATATAAATAAAATTGATTTGATTTGATTACTCAAAAAAATCATCAACGGATTTCAATGAAATTTTTACCAGGGATGTATCTTGGCCTAACTTAGAAGTCATTACATTTTGGTAATGATCCGGAACACGATCCAGATCCAGTAATTCTTTTAATTCTTTATCGTTGCAGAATAGGGCCAATGTGCAGGATAGGGCCAGGTGGTGAGGAGAAGTGCTTGGCTCCACTCTCTGTGGAGGATGTCAAAAATTTATTTTTATTTGGTTTTATAGTAGGAGGGCTGGCGCTTATTGGTTTATGTGCTGCCTTGACCTACCGGAGAATTGGCAAGAGGGCTGCTACCAGAACCATGACCCATCACCTGTCCGTCATGATTAATGAGGTGGGCAAAGCGGTACAATCTCAGACTGTGTTAATCCTTGAACTCAGACACAAGTTGGAAAACATCTCTGTGCAACTGTCCGCCTTGCAAAGGAAGATATCGGAGACCAGGGAATACTCATAAATTGGATTTGGTTGGTCAGAGGAGCTGTAAATGGAATTTCGGTGTTTCTCTGCTTATCCCTAAACATTGTCAGGCTTATCAACCACCGAAGGTCAGAATGCCTCATTTGTTTTCCTCCAGAAGAATCTCTATGGCCTTGGTGAACCATTCAACTCCCCCTCTTATCTTTCTGCCTCCCCTACAGCAACTCCAGATATTATGCACACATGAACAGTAACTGATATAAACTCACCTGCATGACGCACGCCTCCCCTACCACGATTTCTACCCCCCCATTGTATCTCTGACTCACCCCCCCCCAGGCCTCCGATCTGCCGCTCCCCCAAGCTCACGGCTGTGCGGGAGACTGCTGCGGCTCCCCCACACTCATGTTGCCTCAATTTGAATGATGGACTGTCTTAAAGTTTAGCGTACATAAACAATCGATCAATCAAATGTATTAATTCTAATGTGCCATTATTACATTCAACTAGTAATAATTGTAGATTAATTGCTGTATTTTTTTTTATCTGAGGTAATTGGGTGTGACATGATTTGCCCTTTTAGGGATCAATAAAGTTGTTTGAATCTTTGAATCGTGAATCTTGAATCTCATTCTGACTGCAGTATTCTGTGATCAGTGATTAGCTGAAAACCTTTCACCTGATAAGTCAGCTGCCTCATGAAGACTTAGAGTTCGAGCAAAGCTTCGGAGCTTATACTTCTGATTGAGTCAGCCACTGAGGTGGCATAAAAAGTTTTGGATCTTGCCACTACAGACGGAGCCTCATCAGACTAATTGTGTGTTGAGGCAATCGGCTACAGACTTCCACTAGTTGCAAACTAGGTAATTTAACGGACATATATGTTATTTAATGTTCTGGTTAGCAAGTATTAATGATTGTAAGTCTATCTGTGCACATGCTCTGAAAACGTATGGTTGGTGATGCATTTTATTGATAATTATACTGACTGAGAAACAAGCATTTTGAACTACTGAATCAATATGAAGCAATTTGTTGAAATGGTTCAGTGTTTGAAGCAATTAAATATGGTGACAATCTGCTGGCCAATCTTTAACATAGCATTTGCATGGAACCATTTGAATTAGTATCAAATGTAAACATGCAAAAAATAATACAAAAATATATTAACTAAACACATTATTACATAAAATACAGGGTAACACAAAAAAGCAAAAAAAAACAAAAAAAGAAAAAAGAAAAAAAGAAAGAAAAGAAAAAAGCTTGTTTCCATTATGGTCCGACAAAATACTCACAGGCAAAAATACATCCATTCATACACAAAACCCATAACAGTTAATAAAATAAAAATATATAGTATTTTTTTTTCTCAATAATACATAAATTGATTGTTCTCTTGTTGAGCCAATTCCTGGAATAAAAACTGTCTGACAACTGTTTTTAAAAAAGAGGCTTCGATTTACAAACTAATTTGACGAGGCGGATCATTAAATAGTTTAGCTCCAGTGGACTTGAAGGACGAAGCCCCACAGATCTTCACCTGAGGAATGACCAGAGACAAGGTACTCCACCGAGTATTAATATTGTGCTGCGCAGCTGTAAATTTAAAAGAAGTGACCAAGTAATTTGGGGCTTGCTTATTCACTATATTAAACATATGATTTAATTTTAATTGTTGAACTCTGAACTGAACAGGCAAACATTCTGACCAGCTCATTTAAGTTGGACAAACAGATCAATGCTGTGGTCAAAGCTAGCTTTTTTCAACTGCGAGTCCTTAGCAAGGTGAAACCTTACCTCCCCCACAAGGATTTTGAGCATGTTGTCCACACATTTATCACATCACTGTCATGATCCTGCCCTTGATGGGCTTCCTGTCATTAATTTTTCATTGATCTTTGCTTTCTTGTTCTGTACATCTGTATTTGTATTCCTGCCATGTTCATGTTTTCATTGGTTTTGTTTCCTGTTCATCATTCATGTATTGTGTAGTTTTGTCTTAGTAGCTGTTTTGCCATATTGTTTTCATTTATAGTTACCTTAGTCACTTCAGTCTTAGTTTGGTTCTGTTTATTTCATTTCTTGTGTTATGCTTTAGTCTGGCCTCTTCTGTGAAGTTTACTTTTGTCTTTGGTTTTGTTTTCAGTTTATCACTTAGTTTTCTGTTTAGTCATTTTAGGCATTATCTGTCTGTAACAGGGGACAAACGTGTGGTTAACCTCAAACGTGTGGTTAACCTGAAAGATACTAACCACACGTTTGAGGACAAGGAAGTAGAAGAAATGGTTTGAGAGAGGGGATCAAAGAGGCATTCTATGTGAAACAGTTGAAACCCAGCCTTAACCGGGGAGGGGGTCTGAGACACGCTTTGTCCCCTGCTTACAATGGGGTACTCAGGTCAAAGCAGTTTCAGTCTTTTGTTCATGGTAATGAGTCATTCACGTCATCAGGAGAGTCGTCAAGGGAGCCATCAGGAGAGGCTGCCGTCCCATCATTAGGAGGGACATCTGCCCTGTCATTAGGAGGGTGCTTACTAGAGCACAATAGGTGCTAATTAGAGCTATTGTTTAGTCACTAGCCTATAGCAGTCAGCCTCTCGGTATGAGGGGTCTGGTTAGGTTTAAAACTCCAGCTTTTGTGGCTTCTGTTTATTCTTCTCTACAAGAGTCAAGACAGAAGTCAGACTACCAGAGCAAGAATTTTAGCTGAGGACGCTTCTGCAATTTGAAGCGAAACGTCCTCGCGTCAAGCAACCCAGTCCAGTCGAAGATTCAAGCTTCTCTACTATTTTAGGCATTATCTGTTATTTTGTAGTCTGTAGGTTTGTTTGCCATTTTGTTCTTGTTAGTTATTATCCTTTAACCACGGTCAGTTCCGTTCTAGTTTTGTCTTAGTCTTTTATTTTCTGGCTGGTCTGTTCACTTTAACATTTACTAGGTTTTGGGGTCATTTCTTTTCCGTTATGATGTTTAGTTGTTTTTTTTCCCTCTCTGTTTTCTGTCCTCTCTGTCTCATTGCACTTGTCTCTATATTTTGTCATTTCTGTTTTTTCTTCATCAGGATTATCTTTTGGTTTTTGCTGTTCAGTATTTTTGCACTTAGTCACACCCTCTTGAACTTTTCTGTTTGCCACGCTCCATTCCTGATTCTTCCGACACACCTGTTCTCACTTTCCTCATTTCCTCCTTGGTTATTTAAACCCTCTGTTTTCACTCCAGCCTCGCCAGTTCATTGATTTTCACAGTCCTCGTACCAGCCTTTTTCATAACTCTGCCTTGTCTTGCCTTGTACCAACCCAGCTCTGTTTTGTGACCTCGTCTTGCTTCTGCCCACGTACTTTGTCTGCCTGTGTAAAAGATCTGAGCGTGCCTTTTTTGACGACGCCTTTGCCTGCCAACTATCTGTACCTCTGCATCCTTGACTGTCTAACTGTGTACCGAATCCAAGCTCGTTTTGACCGGTAAAGCCTTTCAATTTCAATTCCACTGTCTGTGAGTTTTTGCATTTGGGTCCCACAACCTTCTGTGCCACATCACCTCGAATTCCTGACAATCACAACTTGTTACTGTAACTCACTGTACTGTGGAGTAGACCAATCCTCCCTTAGGCGCTTACAGCTTGTGCAGAATTCTGCTGCTTTCTTGCTGACAGGCACCAGGTGCAGTGAACACATCACATCTGTTCTGTCAACTCTGCACTGGCTCCCACTCAGCTATCATACTGATTTTAAAATTTTGCTCATTGGCTCATTGTTTTTAAACGCCTGAATGGTTTGGCTCTACCTTATCTTTCTGAGCTGTTGTATTTGTATGCTCCCTCAAGAATGATGAGGTCCACCAATCAGCTGCTTCTAAATGTGCCAAGAACACGTTTAAAAACCAGAGGAGATAGGGCCTTCTCTGTAGCTGCTCCCAAATTGTACAACAGCCTTCCTTTTAATATTAGAGCTGCACCGTCCTTAAATGTTCACTGAAGGCCCATCTCTTTGCACAGGCCTTCAATACCTAGGCAGAGTTGCACATTTGTATTAAATTTTTATTGTATTTATTAGTGTTTGGATTTTGTATTTTTGTATTCTTGATATTTTTTATTCTGTACCCGTGAAGCACTTTGGGCAGCTTTGCTTGTTGTAAATGTGCTATATAAATAGACTTGACTTGACTTGACATTCTAACATTGGCCTGGCCTCTGTGGGTCTGGGGTTGTGCAGAGAGGAGAAAGCCAATGATCTTGTTCTGCATAATCTGAAACCTCCCTTGATTACTCTTGGTCAGGCCAGAATACCAGGCTACACCGGCACAGTACATGTGACACTGTATCAAGGCTGATGGAAGACGTTTTCTCATATGCAAATCCAAATCTTTGGCCTGTCTGTATAAGAACTTTAATTTTGCATTTTACTTGCTGATCACTTTGTCAGCTATAAGATCCACAGATAAGGTCTGATCTAAGTCAAGACCAATATATTTTACACAGGATTTACTCATAATTTTATTTTATTTTACCAGCATTGTCATTCCCTAGGATGAAACAGTCAGGTGTTTAAAGGCATTAATAATATACTTGTGTTATAATGTGATCGTGCCATCATAAAATACTGTATGTAATAGAGATACATGGAAGTCCTTTCAGCAGCTCCCTTGTTTGCACTCGGGGTCGTCACAGCAAATCCACGGTGGATCTGCATGTTGAATTGGCACAAGTTTTACACATGATGCCCTTCTTGACGCAACTCCACATTGCATGGAGAAATGTTGCAGGGGTGGGATTTGAACCAGGACCCATCCGTACTGAAACCAAGTGCATTAACCATTTGGCCATATATAAATTGTGAAATGTTTGTTCAACTACGGACGGTTATGACCATACTGTACAAAATGAAGGGGATTTGTGGGCTTCAAAGGTTTTTATTTAAAAACAAGATCATTTCAGCAGTGTCTGTTCCTCTTCTCTCCAGTTTTGGAGAAGACTCACACGGGAACACAAGCTGCTGGCATATGAAGATAGATTTTGTCCAGCTTGTAAAACGTTGTGTGCATATATATATATATATATGACTCCGTGGTATAACTCACAAACTCGTAGCTTAAAGCAGATAACCCGTAAGTTGGAGAGGAAATGGCGTATCACTAATTTAGAAGATCTTCACTTAGCCTGGAAAAAGAGTCTGTTGCTCTATAAAAAAGCCCTCCGTAAAGCTAGGACATCTTTCTACTCATCACTAATTGAAGAAAATAAGAACAACCCCAGGTTTCTTTTCAGCACTGTAGCCAGGTTGACAAAGAGTCAGAGCTCTATTGAGCTGAGTATTCCATTAACTTTAACTAGTAATGACTTCATGACTTTCTTTGCTAGCAAAATTTTAACTATTAGAGAAAAAATTACTCATAACCATCCCAAAGACGTATCGTTATCTTTGGCTGCTTTCAGTGATGCCGGTATTTGGTTAGACTCTTTCTCTCCGATTGTTCTGTCTGAGTTATTTTCATTAGTTACTTCATCCAAACCATCAACATGTTTATTAGACCCCATTCCTACCAGGCTGCTCAAGGAAGCCCTACCATTATTTAATGCTTCGATCTTAAATATGATCAATCTATCTTTGTTAGCTGGCTATGTACCACAGGCTTTTAAGGTGGCAGTAATTAAACCATTACTTAAAAAGCCATCACTTGACCCAGCTATCTTAGCTAATTATAGGCCAATCTCCAACCTTCCTTTTCTCTCAAAAATTCTTGAAAGGGTAGTTGTAAAACAGCTAACTGATCATCTGCAGAGGAATGGTCTATTTGAAGAGTTTCAGTCAGGTTTTAGAATCCATCATAGTACAGAAACAGCATTAGTGAAGGTTACAAATGATCTTCTTATGGCCTCAGACAGTGGACTCATCTCTGCTTGTTCTGTTAGACCTCAGTGCTGCTTTTGATACTGTTGACCATAAAATTTTATTACAGAGATTAGAGCATGCCATAGGTATTAAAGGCACTGCGCTGCGGTGGTTTGAATCATATTTGTCTAATAGATTACAATTTGTTCATGTAAATGGGGAATCTTCTTCACAGACTAAAGTTAATTATGGAGTTCCACAAGGTTCTGTGCTAGGACCAATTTATTCACTTTATACATGCTTCCCTTAGGCAGTATTATTAGACGGTATTGCTTAAATTTTCATTGTTACGCAGATGATACCCAGCTTTATCTATCCATGAAGCCAGAGGACACACACCAATTAGCTAAACTGCAGGATTGTCTTACAGACATAAAGACATGGATGACCTCTAATTTCCTGCTTTTAAACTCAGATAAAACTGAAGTTATTGTACTTGGCCCCACAAATCTTAGAAACATGGTGTCTAACCAGATCCTTACTCTGGATGGCATTACCCTGACCTCTAGTAATACTGTGAGAAATCTTGGAGTCATTTTTGATCAGGATATGTCATTCAAAGCGCATATTAAACAAATATGTAGGACTGCTTTTTTGCATTTACGCAATATCTCTAAAATCAGAAAGGTCTTGTCTCAGAGTGATGCTGAAAAACTAATTCATGCATTTATTTCCTCTAGGCTGGACTATTGTAATTCATTATTATCAGGTTGTCCTAAAAGTTCCCTAAAAAGCCTTCAGTTAATTCAAAATGCTGCAGCTAGAGTACTGACGGGGACTAGAAGGAGAGAGCATATCTCACCCATATTGGCATCTCTTCATTGGCTTCCTGTTAATTCTAGAATAGAATTTAAAATTCTTCTTCTTACTTATAAGGTTTTGAATAATCAGGTCCCATCTTATCTTAGGGACCTCGTAGTGCCATATCACCCCAATAGAGCGCTTCGCTCTCAGACTGCAGGCTTACTTGTAGTTCCTAGGGTTTGTAAGAGTAGAATGGGAGGCAGAGCCTTCAGCTTTCAGGCTCCTCTCCTGTGGAACCAGCTCCCAATTCAGATCAGGGAGACAGACACCCTCTCTACTTTTAAGATTAGGATTAAAACTTTCCTTTTTGCTAAAGCTTATAGTTAGGGCTGGATCAGGTGACCCTGAACCATCCCTTAGTTATGCTGCTATAGACGTAGACTGCTGGGGGGTTCGCATGATGCACTGTTTCTTTCTCTTTTGCTCTGTATGCACCACTCTGCATTTAATCATTAGTGATCGATCTCTGCTCCCCTCCACAGCATGTCTTTTTCCTGGTTCTCTCCCTCAGCCCCAACCAGTCCCAGCAGAAGACTGCCCCTCCCTGAGCCTGGTTCTGCTGGAGGTTTCTTCCTGTTAAAAGGGAGTTTTTCCTTCCCACTGTAGCCAAGTGCTTGCTCACAGGGGGTCGTTTGACCGTTGGGGTTTTACATAATTATTGTATGGCCTTGCCTTACAATATAAAGCGCCTTGGGGCAACTGTTTGTTGTGATTTGGCGCTATATAAAAAAAATTGATTGATTGATTGATATATATATATATATATATATATATATATATATATATATATATATATATATATATATATATATATATATATATATATATAATTTGTGAAATTTGAAATTTGTGGTTTAACAGACTCTGGTTCTCACCCACTCAACTGTATGCCTTCAACAAAATCTTAATATTATAACGTTATTATATTATAACAATGTTATGATTTCTTTCAATAACTGTCGCACTGGATATGGACGTTATATGACTCACTGTGATTGTCACACAAAAATCAAAATGCAAGGTGTGCTGGCTGCTGCTGTCACCTGATGGAGACTCTGGTTTGTTGAAGATGTCAGAACAGCCTCTCCAGTAGTGAGCCGCTGTCTTCCCATGATAATCTCTTATGCTGGTGTTAGCATCTGACAACAACAAGAGAAAACACAGTGTTGCAGTTTCTAATTGAACCCGTCCTGCTGCTGGATGCGGTCTCAGATGATTGGTGTGTAGTGGGTTTTTTTTTTTTTTTGGCCGCTCAACTAAAGTTAGTCCACACCACTTTGGCACACAGCAAAGTGATGTAACAGTGACTGGACAGGTTGCCACCAAATTAACAAACATCTCTGTGACTTTGGTCCTCCTTTGACTTTAGTATTACAATCTCACCTCAAATATCACAAAAACTCTACAATGGCATACAAATTAACTTTATTTGTACTAACTGGCATTAAACAAATAGATTAAAGAACATTTCTAGGTTGTTGAATGTCTCTTGGAATTGATTTGCACCAATCAGGAATAAATAGAAACAGTGTGGTAGTGTGTACTGGTTTTCTTGATTGTGATGTTAAACTGCATCCGACACTATAGGTGATCCTACAGAGTTTGGGGCTTTTTTTTGGGGGGGGGGGGTTAGTTCCTCCAGATCACTCTCCTCAAGTTTGTCCCTCACTGTCCACATTAGCACTGAAGTCCACCAGTAGAACTACGTTGTCCCCAGCAAGAACCTTTAGCAGTATCCCACTACAAGTCTCCAAGAAGGCTGGGCATAGGATGAACTGCTGATTGGTGCATATGCGCAATCAACAGTCAGATTCCTCTCTGTAACACAGAATCACATTGAGGCAGCTCTCTCGTTCAACGGGGAAAACTTCAAAATAACAGCACTCCGCTGGGAGCTTATGAGGATCCCTACACTAAACCAGTGCCTTTCACCCTGGATAAATCTGAAGAGAAAGTCCAGGCCCGCTCCAGCACCTTGGATCCTTCAGCCTCCCACACGAGCTTAGTCTCCTTCCCCACCAGATAGGTGATGTTCCACATTCCAAGTCAAGTACCATAACTGAGTCTCAGATTGTGTGGACAGTTGACTCAGTCTACTGCCAGCAGAACAGCATGCATAGAGATGGATTGCAGTGCCTTGTGGCTTGGTTGATAAACCTGAATGCTCATGTAATGACTGGATGCTTTTGGGTCTTGTCCTCTCTGCAGAACTACTGAGTACCACTGAAATGACTTAGTGTCAAATGAATAGTTACTTAGAGATTAGGGCTGTCGCTAATGATTATTTTCATTGTCGATTAGTTGGCAATTATTTTTTCGATTAATCGACAAATCAAACAATTACTTTCTTTTCTTGCTAAAAATGCATCAAGCTGCTGTGCACATTAGAATTGACCTTTTAAGTCCACTTAATGGACCTTAATCAAAATACTTATGATAAATTCAGATAAACAAAACACACATTTAACTTAAAAGTGTAAAATAAAACGTTTGAGGAATGGAAAGAGGAGGACAGCAGATGAGAAGAACAGCAAAAGCAACGGTGTAAAGATTTAAAGGAGACCTGCATTGAAAAAAATGCAGTCAGATTTTTTGAACAAAAAATGACTTACATTTACACATGAGATCCTTATGAATGTAGTAAAGTAAATCTGCAAGCCCAGATCTGTCATTCAACGGAGAAATCTTCATTTGAAAATGACAAATTTACAGCTAACATTTAGCCCTCCGCAAATTGTCCCTCTCATCATGGATGCTGCCGAGACGTCACGGACAAGACCCTCTCCCAGCATGCATTGCACCAATTGTAATTTGTGGATTTACATCATTTTGCATCTGCACCTTTTTCTTGTCTTAAACGGAAGGATCTACTTTTTTAAAACTTCATATTGTCTTGCGGCATGTTTGGTGAGTACACATTTCTTTTATTTGTGCTTGGGACTTTTTCATACGCCCGTTTGAGTGGTGTCGCAATGAAAATCTACTGTCTTTCGCCTCCGGTACCATCGCGGGATATGGAGGCGAGACCCGCAAAGAATCCCAGTCATTAAAAATATATAAACCTCTCTCAGTGTCCATGGAGCTCTGGGGCTCCGATTGCCGAGACGTGCGGTGCTGTGGATTTTGCCGCAAGAGGTCTGTCCTTGCAGCAACAGGTGTACCGGCCGCTTCGCATTAAAACAGCAAGCGTAATCTCAGGACTTGTGCCAAGTGTGCTGCAGCTCCATTCAGTAGACAGAGAGGTGATGCCGGTGTTGTGCCGCGGTGTGAGTGGCCCGCGTCGGCGGTTAACGAGCTCGTTAACGAGCCTGCAGACTTAATAAGCGCAGCGGAGGCAGAGAGCGGGAGAGGAAGAACGGCGCCCGCTGTCGATGTCGTTGCTGATCTGAGCACACAGATCTGTATCTCACATTCATTGCAGCTTACTTTTGGATGTTGAAACCAGGACGTGTATAAGTAACATTACTAACAGATAAAATCAATTTCAATGCGGGATCAGACTGAAGGCGGGAGCGCGTCGTCTTGTCCCTGACGTCATGGAAATGATACGGCTGTACAAACTGTTTTCACAGAGGGCTAAATTTTAGCTGCAAATAAATGAAGATTTCTCCGCTGAATTACAAATTTGGGCTTACAGATTTACTTTACTGCATTCACAAGGGTCTTATAAATACATATCAGCTATTTCTTTCTGAAATCTGACCACATTTATTTCAATGCAGGTCTACTTTAACATCGGACGAACTGGACAAGATCGAAGATGGGAAAGAAGAAGAGAACAGTTCTATCCTTGCGGGCGGCCGAGCACTCCGCATCAAAACAGCGAGCGTAGTTTCTGGACCTGTTGCCAGAGTTTGTCATAGCTCCACACAGCAGTGGGGGGTGGTGAGCGGCCCGCTGTGGTGCTTACTGAGCCCGCAGACTCGGTAAGCGCATCAGAGAAATACTCACACATTTTTATCAAGTTCTGTTAACTTAAATTAATATTTGTGTGTTAGCTCACTGTGTGGGACCATGGTATAAGCGGATTAAACAACTCGAAGCCGTGCATTATACGGTTTGAATGCACTTCACGGAGTAACACTACTCCGCTTCGCGTCGTGGTGTTTTAGACTCCGTGTTGTGCATTCAAACTGTATAATGCATGGCTTTGAGTTGTTTAATCCTTACATATATCAATACACGCTAACTGTTGGGTAGCTAAACATGCTAGATTACCTTTTGTTGTTTGGGGTGGATTCGGCTGCTCCGGGATGTTTGCGTTTCAGGTGCTCGTGCATGACTGTAGTGCTGCCATGATATGCTAGCACGACTTTGCACAGTCTGCATGTAAGTGACTTGGCGGCTTTGTTTTCTGTGAAATGCTCCCATGCTTTGGATTGTTTCGGTCTTGCTCTAAATTTCTCTGTTAACTCCGCTTCGGCTCCTTGCTGTTGCTGCTCCACCATTGTTTATATGAGTGCGTTGTAGCAGAGTCTTTGCGTAGGAAAAAAAAAAAAAAAATCACTTGGCTACCATATCCGCTTCTCCCTTGAGGACCCCTAGTTCCTGTTGCAGTTAGCACTTCCACAAAACACGTCGCCGGACCAAAATGATAGTTTTTGAATGGTAAAACATGACTGGGTGATTTGTCGACAATGAAAATACGTGGCGACAAATTTTCATTGTCGACATTATCGATAATGTCGACTAATCGTGACAGCCCTATTAGAGATACTCAGATGAAATGTACTACTTGCATTTTGGTACCATTAATTATGCTAGGGTAACCAAGAGGCAGATTTCTTTGAGCACGGTCCAACATGCAAGTGCCTCAGTGTTGAGGGCCCCAGCAACTGGATATTCCAAGAAGTCCACCTTGTATCACATGGCTGTGGAACGTAGATGTCTACTTTTGTTAAACAGGGATGGAATGTTACTCTGCTTGTGTGGTTGTCATTCTGAACCTAGGACCTAGTTCCACATAATCAGCACCAACATGTGCATCTCAACCAGGCCTAACTGTGAAAGTTAGAAATGTTGTAGCATAAATTATCTGGATAACTGCAGCTAGCTCAGTTAGTACAATGGTATGTCAAGACAGCTAGGTTAATTAATTAGCATGGATGGCTATTAAAAAAATTAAATCATGTACTGCAGTGAAATAGTGCCTTCTATTAGTGTTCATGCAGTACTGCTACCCAGGTCACGATTTTCCAATTTACCAGTGCAGCTGCGATGTTAGATGTTTGTGTTTAATGGCACCACAGCACAATAACTGCGGCACTGATATTGTTACGCCCCTGGTCATGGTTCACATTTCTGCTATTATTTTTTTCTGATCTCTGGTTTTCTACCTCTTGAGTATTCTTCCCCATAATGTTATGGTAATTCTCTTGTGTTATTCCTCTGTTATTTACTCCTCGCAGGCTCCAGAAGAACATTCTTTTTAAATGTTAGTTATTGCTTGTGCTTTTATTCTTACAGATGCTTCATAGTTGTTTCTGATGCTTCACTTCCTACCATTTGGACCTCTGGGTTCACATGCACCATTGTTTCCTCAAGGATTGGTTTGTGGGTTTCATAACTGTTCACAACTTGTCATTTCTTCACCAGATTGTCTTGTGACCTATACTTGCTCTCTGCTGCTGATTCCTTGTGTTTAATCATTGAGTGCTGACCCACACTGCTTTCCACGGTTTCTCAAGTATTGCCTATTGTTTTTTGGATCTGTACTCTGTTATTTTGATTACCTGTGTTTCGACACTCAGCCTGTTTTTGTAGTTAACTCCTTTGCTAACTCCATCATGGACACTGTGGATTTTCTAGTTGCTGTTCTGTTTAGGGAACTTTTTCTCACACCCACCATTAGCCCAGCTCTCTGTTTTCACCCGCATGATATTTGTGAACAGACTGTTCTTCCTGTATGCTGTCAGTGTCTTTTTTTGTGATGGATCCAAATAAAGACTGTTTGCTTTTTAAATCAGTGTGGTTCTCTGCTCAGGGGTCGTCTCTGGTACAGACAGGACCTACAAGAGGTCACAGCATCTAAAACCTACCAGTGCTGCAAATTTCATTTTCTAAATGGTTAAAATTCACTTTTCCAATCCGGTTGTTCCGCTGGACAGTCACTCGGGGTGTGTGTATGTTTAATGAAGGGCGGGGGGGGGGGTGTGAGATAACATCCTCAATGTACAGAAGCTGTTGAATTTGCCATAGTACATAACAACTGCAGCTGTCCATTGTGATTTTGGTCAGTGCATTGTTTGACATTACTGGATCTCAGTTTGGTCATCTGGGGGTGTTTGCAGGTACCAGGGTGACTAATTAGCAAATGGCTTCTTGCTGCAGACCTGCCAGTTGAGACTAAATCCCTCGCTCCATCACTACCTCCTTCACTCTGCAAATAAGAGGCTCGGGTCGAGGCTAGAGGGGCCTCGGGAGACTGCTGAAGAGAGACTGGGTAATTATTTGAGATAACATGCAATAGAAGGGGAAGGACTTTTCAGATGAGAGACAGTGAGTGGAGTTAGAAAGACGGAAAATAAGAAAAAGAACCCAGAAAGGTCAACACCTTGTTGTCTTACAGAGGGCAGTCAACAGACTATGATCTTCAGAGTGAATAATGTCTGAAAAATGTCTAATGTGGAATGCAGGTATTCTACACAATGGTTTGTAACTGCCGGTCTGTCAGTGAATAAGTGTGTGTGATGCCATTTTTGTCTGCTTCAATAAAAATCAAATTTACCCCACTCAATCATCCTGTGGCTGAGCTCAGCCATTCGCCCTATTGAGGTTTCAAATCCCGCAAAATCTTGCAAAACCTCAGTGAGGTCGCCGCGCTGCGAGATGTCATTAACATTGAAAATTGCATTCAGATGCGCTGATCAAGCTGCACTTTAACCGCTGCACACAGACAACAGCATGAACATCGCAACATAAAATTCTTTGTATATTGTGCCTAAAACTCTTGTGAATATATTCTCTGGGTTTATAGTCATCGTTGTTGTGTTTGTTTAACGTAAACATCTCAGGCTGTTTCTCTGTTATTTTCAGTGGGAGTTGCTGTGAGCTGCGATCGCTTCCTGTTCATGTCATTCTGGGGGAAAGTGAAGTTTGCTCTTTAACGTCCTGATTATTGTACTTTACAACACTGTTTGTCCTGTTTGTTCAAGAGGAATATATATAAAATGTCTGAAATTCGATTTGTGTTTATGAAGTTCCACGCAGATTAAACATAGCAGACACGGATTATTTGGAATATTTGTTTTAGTAAATTTTCAGGGTCTTATGCATGCAGTGTCTTAATAACGTGATGAAAAGCATAAAAACATTACATTTTGGTTGTATAATGTTCATTTGCTATTGCCGTCATGTGGATTCTCTATGTTTTTTCAACCGCAGTAAATACAAACACAATATAATGCAATATAAATATATTGTGCAAACACAATATAATTAAATTAATACATAAAATATCAAGTCTGAAGTCAGCTTTATAAATGAACTTTAATGACTATTTTCATGATCAACACATTGGCCAATTGGTTAGGACTGTGCCACAGAACCAGGTTTACAAAGAACCCCTGATGGAATGGTGGTGTTCATCCCCCTCCTTGGTTTCATAATGTTGTTGTTGTGTGTGGGCCGCCAGAAGAGGAGGTACTGCTGGCCCACCACCAGTGGGCGCCCTGCCTGAAGTGCGGGCTTCAGGCACGAGAGGGCGCTGCCGCCATGGACACAGCCGGGGGTGACAGCTGTCGCTCATTACCTCTTAACAGCTGTCACCCATCTACTCAACATCATCTCACTCCATAAAGACCAGACGTCATCTCCACCTCGTTGCCGAGATATCATACTTCATTGGAGGTAATATCCTCAGCCGTTTTGCAATATTGTTTGTATATTGTGAGTGTTTGCAGGAGTACCGGTACCGCTGTCAGTGGAAGCTGAGAGAGCGTTGAAGGCACTCTTTTCCCTGAGGAATCTTCAGTACTCTGCAAGTTATTGAGTGAGAGGTGGAGGTGGCATTCCCACCGTTGTTGTTACTGGGTGTACACACACCCACACTTGACTGTCTTTGTTCTTCGCCAGCAGTACCAGATCCGACAGTCAGGGACGGTGATCACCTGGGAATTCGGGACTTGGCGGCTCCAGTATTCACCAGGTTCTGGGGCGGCGGAAATCGTGTGGTTCCGGCTCTTCTCAGGACAGACGTCTTCTATCCTCGAGCCTGCCCACACGTCACCTTTGTGTATTGACTGTTATGATATTCTGAGATTGTATGTTCGTTGTGCACATTCACAACATTAAATTGTTATATCTGAGTGTGGTCTGCTTAAGGTTTCTTCCTCAGTATCATCAGAGGGAGTTTTTCCTTACCACTGTCGTATGTGTGCTTGCTCTAGGGGTTGGTAAGGTTAGACCTTACTTGTGTGAAGCCCCTTGAGGCAGCCTTGTTGTGATTTGGCGCTATATAAACTAAATAAATTTAAATAGATTAAACTTGAATTTCCATGATAAGACAGTATTTCCAGACGTTGTCTTCCAAAACAAGGATAACAGTTTTCGTCAGTCTGTGAAGATGAATCCGGTTGAAATGACAAAACAGTAAGAACACTCAGTGTGTGAATGGTTTAATATTTGAAAAGTATAAGTTGGAAGTGTATGAATGATTATGAGGATTTCACTGTGTTTCTCAGCAGAGGACGCCGGCTGAAAAATAAAAGATGAAAGTTTTCTGCAGTTATTTTTATTTGCGCCACAGCACTCCATTTATTCATGTGTTCACTGCAGACATCTGTCGTCTCTTCAGCATTCTGCTCGCCATGAAAATAAATCCCCTTAATGATCCACCAAGAAGAAAAAAAAATGTTAAATTACACTGTTAATAACAATGTCATTGATTGTGAGTGGCTGAAGTTACAGAGGCGGGGGCTATGACATCATCGTTTCAGATTAGCTGCGTATAACTCGTCCAAGGCGACGTTTTCAGATTCATCCACTCTGGGAGCCGTTTCCAAAAGTAGAGTTTTCAGCCACTGAAAACGCAATTTCCGTGTGGATGAAATGCGAATACGATACAAAACATATGTGGATATCCCAAAAGTGGTCGCCATGCGGTTGGCATCTTAGTATAAAGATAATAAGGTCCCTTATTACATGGCTACTGTTGGGAAGGTGTCGTAGCACGGACCCACAACAGGGGGCGCAAATGAACGGACAATGAATAAGCCAAAAAGGTAACAATTTAATGTTGCGATAATACACAACGAAACGTACTGTAATCTGCACAGTCAATTTAACACCAGGTGACGTGTGGGCAGGCTCGAAGATAGAAGACCCCCGACGAGAGAGAAGCTGCGTCCCACACGGCTTCCACCACCAACGGTCTGAAGAACACCGGAGCCGCCAAGTCCCGAGTCCCCAGGTGGCCTCTGTCTTCGGCTGTCGACCCTGGTACTGCTGGCAGAAAGCAGAAATATGATGAGTGAGTGTAAGTCCGCACACTCAGTAAATCCACAGTTAACGAGGGAGGAAGCGCCTCCACCTCCAAGCACACACTCGTGCAGCTCCTGTTTGAGCACTTATCTGGGTGGGAGGTGTTGCGAAGCCGTCGCTGAACACCTCAAACGCCACCTCCACAGACGAGTCTCACCGACAGGAAAACGGCTGCAAAGAAGAGTTTAGACAGATACACAGTCTTAAGTTCACAGAGAAATTACCTTGGTAATGGTAGTCGATTTCTCGGCGGGGAGGTGGAGTTGCAGTCCGGCTTTTATGGTGGTGATGATGAACGAGTGACAGCTGGTGCAGAGGATGAGTGACAGCTGTCACTTCTTCTGGGTCTGGCGCCCTCTCGTGCTTGGAGCCCGCACTCCAAGCAGGGCGCCCTCTGGTGGTGGTGGTGGGCCAGCAGTACCTCCTCTTCAGCGGCCCACACAACAGTGCTATGACTGGCGGGTTTCCAGTCTGATATTTTCCCATATCAGACCGTTACCATGACAATCAGTTGGAATTACGTATCAGCTTTGCGACTTTGATTACAAGTTTCAAGGCTTCAAATGAAACAAAACGAAAAGTGAGCAAAGAATTAACAGCAAACAAGCTCAAAGTGGACGTGGAAAATAAAGACCAGCAAGGTGAAAACAGCCGGACCATCTATTAGCAAGTTCTTCATGGAGGTGAAGTGAACAAGTCCGACAACAAGCCATCAGCAGCTTTCACATTCGGGTGATACCGGAAGGTTGTGTGTTTATATATATAATAACCATATAATAAACAAATTATTAACCTGGCTTGCTCGTTTAATAATCCTTTAATATCTTTATATTAAAAACCTTAATTGAAATTTCTTCATTAATTTCCTTGACAGCAGTCATCACATAACTTTCTCCCTCCTCATTGGCTGATAAACTCACCAAATATTTTTATAAATGTCAAAGATATATGTGGATAAATGTTTAAATGTTCAAATAAAAAAGAAGAAGAATTGATCATTTATCTGCAGCTGTTTTTCTTTCATACTTATTAGCTTTTCACTTTCTCAGGGATACATTTAACTGCATGGATTAGATTAAGTTTTCTTACTCCTGTAATGCCACATTTCCCTGATTGTTCCATACACCACATCCCATCTGAGGAGGCTTGAGCTCAAACTCGGCCCTCGTGCTGCAGCGTGAAGTGAGCGGCGGGCAGCGGGGTTCCTCGGTGTGACACAGAAAGCTAATGATTACAGCGTGTAACTGACTCTGGTCATTACTGACAGTTTAACTCCCACAGACACTTCACCCACCTTTGGTAAAAACACGTTAGACTGCCACCGCTGCTTCAACACGAAACAAAATCTCAGCTCAGCTGCACCGAGGACAGCTCATGTCAGCTGAAATGACTTTTGCGAAACAGAATCCTCTATCCATCTTCATGCTGACACATTTCCGGCTTACTGGCCAAGTGGGGGCGCTGTAATTAACTTTGTGCTTCAGACACTTCTCAGTTTGTCTACTTTGTGATCTCTTAGAAGTAAGGGTTCTAGAAGAGCTTTTTGCTGCAGGATTACAGTTCTGTAAGCATCCATTTACTTCTGACAAATGCTTTTTGAGCAAAGGGGTTCTTTAAAGGTTTGCTTTTGTAAGATTTTGTAAGTTCCTTTAAAAACCCATTTCATCCAAAATAATCCGTCCTAGAAGCTTTCTGCATGGATCATTGAAAGTATGGGTGTTTCAAGACCTTGCATAGGGAGTTTTTGATGTTCCAGTGTGACAGAGGATCAAACCTACAGTAGTGTTCAGAATAATAGTAGTGCTATGTGACTAAAAAGATTAATCCAGGTTTTGAGTATATTTCTTATTGTTACATGGGAAACAAGGTACCAGTAGATTCAGTAGATTCTCACAAATCCAACAAGACCAAGCATTCATGATATGCACACTCTTAAGACTATGAAATTCGGCTATTAGTAAAAAAAGTAGAAAAGGGGGTGTTCACAATAATAGTAGTGTGGCATTCACTCAGTGAGTTCGTCAGTTTTGTGGAACTAACAGGTGTGAATCAGGTGTCCCCTATTTAAGGATGAAGCCAGCACCTGTTGAACATGCTTTTCTCTTTGAAAGCTTGAGGAAAATGGGACATTCGAGACATTGTTCAGAAGAACAGTGTAGTTTGATTAAGAAGTTGATTGGAGAGGGGAAAACTTATACGCAGGTGCAAAAAATGATAGGCTGTTCATCTAGAATGATCTCCAGTGCTTTAAAGTGGACAAAAAAAAAACCAGAGACGTGTGGAAGAAAATGGAAAACAACCATCAAAAAATGGATAGAAGAATAACCAGAATGGCAAAGGCTCACCCATTGATCAGCTCCAGGATGATCAAAGACAGGAGTTACCTCTAAGTGCTGTGACAGTTAGAAGACACCTGTGTGAAGCTAATTTATTTGCAAGAATCCCCCGCAAAATCCCTCTGTTAAGTAAAAGACATGTACAGAAGAGGTTACAATTTGCCAAAGAACACATCAACTGGCCTAAAGAGAAATGGAGGAATATTTTGTGGACTGATGAGAGTAAAATTGTTCTTTTTGGGTCCAAGGGCCGCAGACAGTTTGTGAGATGACCCCCAAGAAGCATGGTGGTGCAAGCATCATGGGCATGTTTCTCCTACTATGGTGATGGGCCTATATATCACATACCAGGTATCATGGATCAGTTTGGATATGTCAAAATACTTGAAGAGGTCATGTTGCCTTATGCTGAAGAGGATATGCCCTTGAAATCGGTGTTTCAACAAGATAATGACCCCAAGCACACTAGTAAATGAGCAAAATCTTGGTTCCAAACCAACAAAATTAATGCCTCGCAGATGTGAAGAAATCATGAAAAACTGTGGTTATACAACTAAATACTAGTTTAGTGATTCACAGGATTGCTAAAAAATCAGTTTGAACATAATAGTTTTGAGTTTGTAGCATCAACAGCAGATGCTACTATTATTGTGAACACCCCCTTTTCTATGTTTCTTTTACTAATAGCCCAATTTCATAGCCTTAAGAGTGTGCATATCATGAATGCTTGGTCTTGTTGAATTTGTGAGAATCTACTGAATCTACTGGTACCTTGTTTCCCATGTAACAATAAGAAATATACTCAAAACCTGGATTAATCTTTTTAGTCACATAGCACTACTATTATTCTGAGCACTACTGTACACCTCTAACCTCCCTAGCATTTATTTACATGATCACCAGTAACAAAGGGTGATCTGACAATGCAACTGTTTTACCAATGCATTACAACATAAATATTATAAATAATTACCTTTGAGATGATTCCAATGCGTTCTCAACTGCATAACATGCACAAGAGAAACTGCAGCTGTAGGTAATTTCTCTATGATTCTGAGAGCAATGACAGAATGGTTTCATCAGCCAAGTTCTGAGAGCAAATGTCATCGGCTACGAAATGATTATTTTATATAACGTGGCGTCAAACGGGACAAAGCAGGTCACACTGGCATGACAAATTGTGCAGTAGTGCAGGGATCACATTCATGCAAGTATCAAGGTTTCCTTCCCACTGTCGCCAAGTGCTTGCTCACAGGGGGTCGTTTTGACCGTTGGGGTTTTTACGTAATTATTGTATGGCCTTGCCTTACAATATAAAGCGCCTTGGGGCAACTGTTTGTTGTGATTTGGCGCTATATAAATAAAATTGATTGATTGAATTGATTGAAGGTGGCTTAAGTCATGTATAGACTCTGAGACCCTCTGGTGGCGGGTGGTACTTATCCCAAGATTCCAGGGGAGCTTTTGTCACCTGAAGCTTAAGCCCCGTTTACACATAGATGGTAAGAGCTCCCGGAAGCGTCCCGGAAGAGTTTTTGGCCGTCTTAAGGATCACACGCCGTTGTTAATGCCGGCACTAGGGGGCGTGGCTTAGTTCCGGCTTTACCGGGTATTCGCGTGACGACAGAGACAACGCGAACAATGGCGTTTGATACTTTTTAATCGCCGTTTCATCCTGCCCCTTCCTGTAGTGCCGCAGTTTACACCGCCGTAATTGGTGGCCGGCGTTGTATCCCTAATCAACGGCATGTAAAACGGCGATAGAGCCCACATCGGCGTCCTCAAAAGTGTTTTAACCGGCAACAGAGGCAGACAAAACGGCGGTGCTAGCGGACAGTATGCCGTTCTAAACGATAGGCGGCAGTCAATATAAAAACGCTAGTGCGCTGCATGCAGGCCTCTCACTCGCAGTCAGCTCCAGATATTTTTGCAGAGAAGCTCCAGTATGCCTCCTAAAAGAAAATTGGCAGTGCAAGGACTTACCAAGAGGTCTGGTTCAGAAGCAGAGGGTAGCCCTGTGGTGGAGACGGAGCAACACGTTGAGGAGAGGAAAAGGAGAAGAAAAGGCTGAGTATGATCTCCCTCACCCTACAGTGACAGAGGCATGTATTCCTGCTGCTTCAGCCTATTATACTCTGGGGGCGGTGCATATATGCAAACGTTCCTGGAGTAACGCAGGATTTGCCTGGATAAATTCAACGGTACACAGGGCATTATCAGCGGCAGCAGAACACCAACGTTCTCACGCGCATCTTAACCTGCGATTGTTAGATTGATTGATAGAACTGGGTATTAACCCCCGTTGCCTGACATGTGCCGGATTCTACGGCATCAAAATGGCGCTTTATTCGGCGGATTTAGTGGCGTTTTATCTGCATATTTGTGGCTAGTACGGTGGTCAAAATGCTGGTGAAATGCTCCGCCCCTTTCCACTGCAAAAACAGCTGGAACTACCGCGAACTTCGGCCTACGTACTACCTGCCGACAAAACCGTAGATATGTAAACCATGCTTTAGCAATAATTTCATCAGATGCAAGTGACTGCAACACTAAAATAAAGGATAAAAAACCCTGCTACTAAAAAAAAAAAAATGCTTTGTCTTCTGAAAATGACAAGTCTGTGTATGAAACAGAATGAATAAAGCACTCTGTGATCTGTTTGAAAGCTGTATAAATGAGGCCTGATTTGACTGGCGGGTTAAAGCACGTGAGGCCCTGTTGGTGTTACTGCGACATGACAACAAACAAAAGGACAGTTGTGTGTTTTCTGTGTCCTCAGTGGCCATATGGAAACATCTTTTGTATCCCGTCAGAGTGTCTGGAGACAGTGACACTGAAGACCATATGTGTCGACAGTGAATTGTCTGACCTGACTCCAAGCATATGGCCGGCAGTAGTTGTTGGGGGTTCAAACTGAAGTCTGGGGACCCGTCGCCGCTCCGCAGGGATCATCAACAGCTGATCATGAATTGGCTGAAAACTTGACTGTGCCTCATTCATTCATTCTTCCATGGTAAGAGTGTGTGTGTGTGTGTGAGTGAGAGAGTGAGAGAGAGAGAGAGAGAGAGTTGTCAATGGGGTGTTTTAGATTTGCCTTTTGTCAGTCAGATTCGATTTGCATCACTGCACTTTCTGCTTTTCACATTATGCCAAAGAAGGATCCCTTGCTCTTTTATTCTGAAAGTGATTTTTTTCCCCCTCCCACTCAAGAAACAAAATATACACACAATACTAACATGGGTGAAGTGAAAAAGGTACTCGCCAACAATTTAAAAACAATTCTAATCCAATCACATTTTTTCTGCAAATCTGATTGGTTAATCGTGTGAGATTACAGACCGTATAATATTGGGGTAACGGTGGCAAAATATTTGACCGTTTCACATTTAGATGTATTTCTCTGTGCCCTGACTGGTTTTCTGATGAGATGTCATTCCTGTCGATAGGCCAGCCCAATGCGCACACATGCGCAATATTGTTGGGACGCGGAACTGTCGATTTATCAATCAATCAATCAATTTTATTTATGTAGCGCCAAATCACAACAAACAGTTGCCCCAAGGCGCTTTATATTGTAAGGCAAGGCCATACAATAACAACGAGACATACAATTTGACAGAACACTGGCTGTGTGCGGCGCTATGCAGATGTCATAATGGTGCTGTTAGCTGAGAGCAAGAGAAAGTCGCATACTAACGCCGCCACCGAAATAGGTGAATTTAAGCTACCATATGAAAGTATTGACACAGAATCAGCATTTCACATTTGATGGATTGATGGAGTGACGCTGCCTATGTTGTGTGTTGGGGGGTTTGGTTGGACATTTTGGTGTTGTTTTCTTTTCTTTGCTCTCCAGGTGGTATGCAAACTGGTTTTTTGTCTGTGGAGAAGGTGCTGGCAGAAGAGTCCTTCACCCTCATCAGCATAATTAGCTGCACCTGTGGAGGATGTTTACGTGCAAACTTAAAGACTTTCAGCTAAGCAGATAATGAGATGGCGTTCTGCATTTAAGCAATGAGTGGTTCAAGCAGAATTGCCGGGAACTCGACCTTGTGATGTTCGTTTGTGAGACGCTGAGGACCGCGCCAGGGTTTGACACATCGTGTCTGTGAAGGAGGACGGGTGAGGGACACATGCTGTCAGCACACATCAGAGGTGATTGATTGTCTGAATAAGTGTTAACAGTAATTTGGTATTTTGTTACGCAGTATATTTGAACATTGATGAGAATTGTGCAGCTCGCTTCTCACTGCCGTGGCGTACAGAATGATGATCCTCCACCTGTTGTGAGAAGCTGCTCATTTACATAAAGCTTAAATTCAGACCTGAATGTGTTGCTGATAGTGTGTGCCTTTGAAGGATATTTGTTGTAGCTGTTGACTTACCTCACCTTTTCCATCCTTCACAGAGTCAGTTTGTCGTATCCACCTGGGGGGTGTTCGGCGGTGAGTCTGGGTCCAGAAGCGCTGAGCTTTGATCCATTTCGGCGCTGGAGAGCGCGCCGTCCTTCACCTTGCCAGACAAACGCACATTTATGTTGTACACCAATTATTGCATGGGAGAAAAATAAAATTGTTTTGTTTTTGGAACCGCTTTCTGGTTATTTAGCGCTGGGTTCAGTCAGACGCTAGTCGCGCTCCTCAACTCGCGTCTGCACATAACAGTAGTTCCCGGCCATTCCAAAATGGACCCAGCGGCAGAAGCGGTTCCTTTTGCTGAAAAAGTTCAAGAATACTTGGAGAAGATATGGGAGCAATTACGGCCTCTCGCAAATCAAATTAAACAAACAGATGCTCGCATTACGGAGCTTGCAGCGCAAGCCGTTCCGCTTCCTGCTGCTCCAGCTACGGCACCATCGATACCGGTGCAGATAATTCTGTCACCCAGAGAGTCGGCTTCCGAACCAATTATTGGTCATTCGGAGCCTTATGCGGGAAACGTCGAAGCCTGTGCTCCGTTTTTGATGCAATGTTCTCTGGTTTTTGCTCAGCGACCGGCTTCCTTCTCTTTTGATGGTAGCCGTGTCTCATATGTGACAAATCTGCTCCGAGGTGACGTCTTAGCTTGGGTCACTGCGTGGTGGAGTAATAACTCTCCATTGTTAGGATACTTTAAGGATATCTCCAGGTGTTCTTGGACAGGCATAATAATGGACACAAAAAAAAAATTATTTGGGCTGTTTTTGTTTTTTTTGTAAGGGGTTATAAATTGTTTGGGGATTTAGAGGCGGTTCTGGTGGAGTGAACGACTGGCAGATCGGAGCTCGGCTGGACTCAGGGTATCGTTTGTTTTCATTATTTGGACTTAGGTATTTTCTGTTTGAGGATTGGGTTGTTTTGTTTTGTTGTTTTTTATTTCCCTGCTTCCCTAACCCCAACCTCACATTGCTCTGAGACCGTTTTGTCTTTTGGGTTGTGGGGTGGTGCAGGTTGGTCACGCTGAGCGTTTCTCAGACGACCTCTGCACCTGGGGGGGGGAGGGGGGGGGTTGTCAGGGGCGTTTTTTTGGGTTTGGTTAGGGCCCGGTTCCTCTCCAGCCCCGGTGGGCCTTTGACCGTTCGTCATTGGTGTTACCGGGGTGTGGTGCAGCAGGAACATACCTCAGTCGGAGTGGTGGGCTGATCTGTTGCCGTTCGCCATTTCGGTAGTTCCACCCCTCCCGATAGGCTGGTGGTATGGTCGGGTTGGGGAACCGGACGTCTTTCCGGTTTTCCGCTGCGCTTCGCGGATGGGACCGGGTTAGTTTTTCCTGTTTCCTTCTCCAGCTTAGTAGTTTTGTGCCGTTCGCCGAAATTGGGCTAACGTTAGGCTCTGGGAGTGATCTGGGGTCTTTCGGGGTGCTGGGGGGGGGTAACAGGGTTTGCCGCCGGGGGTTGGCTTTTTGTGTTTTTTATGTTTCCTTCCAGGTTCCACCTCCAGGGTTGATGGGACGGTCCTCTGGGGGGGAATTGGCTTGTGGGGCTGACTAGCCAAGTGTGGCCGGGTCTGGGGTTCCTGGGTTGTGGGGAGGGTGCCTCCTGCGGTTGATGGTACGGTCCTCTGGGGGTGCTGTTGCTCCATGAATACCTGGGGACCTCTGTGGGATTCCGGCTTTGGCTGTTACTCCTGGAACTGGCGGTAAAGGTCTTCTGGGGGGTGTTGGGCTCTGCAAGTCGTTCTGGGGGGTTGTTTGTTATTTTTCTTTGTGAATTTATGTTGGTATTGTGTTGTTGGGGCTATGTTGGGTTTTTGGATTTGGGTGTTTTTCTTTTCTTCCCGGGGTTGGATGGGACGGTCCCCTGGGGAGGGTTTGGGTGGGTTTTGTGTTATTTCTTGTATGTTGGGTTGTATATGGGACTTTTTGGGGGTTTTTGTTGATGCCAGCTGGCCTTTCAGCCGCGGTGCCCTGTCCTGCTGTCTGCGGTGGACCTTGGGAGCGTTACGCCATCTGCTTCCTGACGAGGACCCCGGAGGGAGGTGCTGTTCTCGGGCCTGGTCTGTTCGGTCGCCGGGAGGCTTCCCGTTGATGGGGGGATACTGTTGTGTGTTGGGGGGTTTGGCTGGACATTTTGGTGTTGTTTTCTTTTCTTTGCTCTCCAGGTGGTATGCAAACTGGTTTTTGTCTGTGGAGAAGGTGCTGGCAGAAGAGTCCTTCACCCTCATCAGCATAATTAGGTGCACCTGTGGAGGATGTTTACGTGCAAACTTAAAGACTTTCAGCTGAAGCAGATAATGAGATGGCATTCTGCATTTAAGCCATGAGTGGTTCAAGCAGAATTGCCGGGAACTCGACCTTGTGACGTTCGTTTGTGAGACGCTGAGGACCGCGCCAGGGTTTGACACATCGTGCCTGTGTGTCCGCAAATCATCAGACACAAGGGGGTTATTCCCTATAAATAAGATCCATAAATCCATTCCATGTCATAAAACAGGTCTGGAACATGTCATGTTTGATCACGGTCATTTCATTAAGTGGAAATACTTGTCATGCAAAAACCTGGACGTGCATCTACAAATGAATGTGCTCGTGGTTGCATCTTTCATCTGCTGTAATGCAACAAACAGGTTTTTGTCATAACAGGTGCGTTTACCTGTGACCAGGATTACTCAGAAACTGATCTGATGTGATCCAGACTCCACATTTGGTTTCCCAGCTTCCTTGAACTCCTCATCTGCTGCCAGGTTCCTGGTTTCTTAGGCCCCATTTCCACCAAGCTTTTGCATCGGTGTCAGCTTCAGCATCAGCCTTAGCGGCGACGATTCATTTTGTGTTCGAAAGCTTACACTGAGATTTTGCTTTTGTGTTTTTGAGCCTGAAATTTCACATAGCTAGAGCTAAAATTGCAAGATCACCTATTGGGTGCAACATAGCTGACAAACAGGAATTCGTTGCAATGATGCTGCTTAATGAAATAGACGAGGAAGAGAACTATGTTCACCTCAAGTTCCGCTTTTATTGCTTCCCATAGTTTTCCTTTGGCATGGCGGTCGCTGTGGTTCCATTCAGTTTTAGCGTACAGCGCTGGTCGTTTCTCTACAGCTTGAATTGTCATGTATTGTGTTTGCCCTCTATTGTAAATGTGGGATTTTGCTTTTGGATTTTGTTGCTTTTCTAGCTGGGGTGCTTTGCTTGGGTTTTTCTGGTCTGTATGTCTCTTGGCTGCCTTCTCTGAGCTTGGTGGAGGGCGGTTCTTTGTGATTGGGTCACGCCTTGTTCTGGTTCTTTCTGCACGTTTTGCTGGGAGTATTTAAACACCACTGGTTGCACCGGCTTTTTGCCTGATCGTTGTGCCCTGTGCCATTGTTTCAAGCTCTGTACCTCGCTATGTCTAAGTCCTGCTTCCACCTTGTGTTTGGACCGCCTGCCTGTATTTTTTGACCACGCCTTTGCCTGATGTTTTGGACTTGTTTGCTTTTCTTGGACTGCCTTCCTGTGTACCGTACCCAGCTAAGCCTCTCAGTAAACGCTTCCTTGCACCAGAGCTACTAAGTGAGTCCTGCATTTGTCTCCTGCCTTCTTTGTCTGACACCCCTGAGAGAATTAGCTTTCCTGTGTCTACTGTATCACACATGAATACTTTACTACTATACTACTGATGAACAGGCATGTGGACCTGCAGTTTCCATGTGACCTGGATGGTGTGACAGCACAGAAACCGTACACATCGAGATTATAATTCTGTGCTGGCACATCATTTGTATCTGACGTCGACTTCGAAGCTGCGGTGAAAGCTTGGTGGAACCAGCCAAGTGTCTCAAGTGTCTCAGTCCTCATGAACTCACCTATCTCTCTCCATATTTTCAATCTGACCTTGCCTGTTATCCAGCTCATCAAGGACTCACTTACATGTTATGCCTTCGTGTCACTTTTTGTTTGCTTCTTTGTTTGCTACCTCCTCCAGTCATGAAATGTGTTCAGTGCTGATTTTTGTTTGCCTGTCTGTTAGCACGACTACACAAAAACTACAAAACTGATTTTCTTGAAACCTGGTGGAAAGATGGACTCTGGACCACAGAGTGTATATATGAGGTCTGTTAGAAAACTATCCGACCTTTTTATTTTTTTAAAAAACTATATGGATTTGAATCATGTGCGCTTGCATCAGCCAAGCTTGAACCTTCATGCGCATGCGTGAGTTTTTTCACGCCTGTCGGTTGCATCATTCGCCTGTGAGCACGCTTTGAGTGAGCAGTGGTCCACCCCCCTCGTTGGATTTTCATTGTGAGGAAAATGTCTGAACGATTTTCTTAAATCCTCCAAACCGTGACTATCCAGGGTTGGGACCAGGAAGCAGAGTTGTAGTCTTACACACCTCTCTGCAGCTTCTCTCCCCCTGCCATCCCCTCATTACCCCATCCCCGTAGAGACGGTGCCTGCTCCCAGACTACCAATAACCAGCAAAAATCTATTTAAGCATAAAAATTCAAAAAGAAAAAATAATATAGCACCTTCAACTGCACCACAGACTAAAACAGTTAAATGTGGTCTATTAAACATTAGGTCTCTCTCTTCTAAGTCCCTGTTGGTAAATGATATAATAATTGATCAACATATTGATTTATTCTGCCTTACAGAAACCTGGTTACAGCAGGATGAATATGTTAGTTTAAATGAGTCAACACCCCCGAGTCACACTAACTGTCAGAATGCTCGTAGCACGGGCCGGGGCGGAGGATTAGCAGCAATCTTCCATTCCAGCTTATTAATTAATCAAAAACCCAGACAGAGCTTTAATTCATTTGAAAGCTTGACTCTTAGTCTTGTCCATCCAAATTGGAAGTCCCAAAAACCAGTTTTATTTGTTATTATCTATCGTCCACCTGGTCGTTACTGTGAGTTTCTCTGTGAATTTTCAGACCTTTTGTCTGACTTAGTGCTTAGCTCAGATAAGATAATTATAGTGGGCGATTTTAACATCCACACAGATGCTGAGAATGACAGCCTCAACACTGCATTTAATCTATTATTAGACTCTATTGGCTTTGCTCAAAAAGTAAATGAGTCCACCCACCACTTTAATCATATCTTAGATCTTGTTCTGACTTATGGTATGGAAATAGAAGACTTAACAGTATTCCCTGAAAACTCCCTTCTGTCTGATCATTTCTTAATAACATTTACATTTACTCTGATGGACTACCCAGCAGTGGGGAATAAGTTTCATTACACTAGAAGTCTTTCAGAAAGCGCTGTAACTAGGTTTAAGGATATGATTCCTTCTTTATGTTCTCTAATGCCATATACCAACACAGTGCAGAGTAGCTACCTAAACTCTGTAAGTGAGATAGAGTATCTCGTCAATAGTTTTACATCCTCATTGAAGACAACTTTGGATGCTGTAGCTCCTCTAAAAAAGAGAGCTTTAAATCAGAAGTGCCTGACTCCGTGGTATAACTCACAAACTCGTAGCTTAAAGCAGATAACCCGTAAGTTGGAGAGGAAATGGCGTATCACTAATTTAGAAGATCTTCACTTAGCCTGGAAAAAGAGTCTGTTGCTCTATAAAAAGCCCTCCGTAAAGCTAGGACATCTTTCTACTCATCACTAATTGAAGAAAATAAGAACAACCCCAGGTTTCTTTTCAGCACTGTAGCCAGGCTGACAAAGAGTCAGAGCTCTATTGAGCTGAGTATTCCATTAACTTTAACTAGTAATGACTTCATGACTTTCTTTGCTAACAAAATTTTAAACTATTAGAGAAAAAATTACTCATAACCATCCCAAAGACGTATCGTTATCTTTGGCTGCTTTCAGTGATGCCGGTATTTGGTTAGACTCTTTCTCTCCGGTTGTTCTGTCTGAGTTATTTTCATTAGTTACTTCATCCAAACCATCAACATGTTTATTAGACCCCATTCCTACCAGGCTGCTCAAGGAAGCCCTACCATTATTTAATGCTTCGATCTTAAATATGATCAATCTATCTTTGTTAGTTGGCTATGTACCACAGGCTTTTAAGGTGGCAGTAATTAAACCATTACTTAAAAAGCCATCACTTGACCCAGCTATCTTAGCTAATTATAGGCCAATCTCCAACCTTCCTTTTCTCTCAAAAATTCTTGAAAGGGTAGTTGTAAAACAGCTAACTGATCATCTGCAGAGGAATGGTCTATTTGAAGAGTTTCAGTCAGGTTTTAGAATTCATCATAGTACAGAAACAGCATTAGTGAAGGTTACAAATGATCTTCTTATGGCCTCGGACAGTGGACTCATCTCTGTGCTTGTTCTGTTAGACCTCAGTGCTGCTTTTGA
This sequence comes from Thalassophryne amazonica, assembly GCF_902500255.1. Taxonomy (NCBI): domain Eukaryota; kingdom Metazoa; phylum Chordata; class Actinopteri; order Batrachoidiformes; family Batrachoididae; genus Thalassophryne; species Thalassophryne amazonica. The sequence goes on along the minus strand of NC_047110.1, from coordinate 15,510,065 downwards.
TACTGTTGACCATAAAATTTTATTACAGAGATTAGAGCATGCCATAGGTATTAAAGGCACTGCGCTGCGGTGGTTTGAATCATATTTGTCTAATAGATTACAATTTGTTCTTGTAAATGGGGAATCTTCTTCACAGACTAAAGTTAATTATGGAGTTCCACAAGGTTCTGTGCTAGGACCAATTTTATTCACTTTATACATGCTTCCCTTAGGCAGTATTATTAGACGGTATTGCTTAAATTTTCATTGTTACGCAGATGATACCCAGCTTTATCTATCCATGAAGCCAGAGGACACACACCAATTAGCTAAACTGCAGGATTGTCTTACAGACATAAAGACATGGATGACCTCTAATTTCCTGCTTTTAAACTCAGATAAACTGAAGTTATTGTACTTGGCCCCACAAATCTTAGAAACATGGTGTCTAACCAGATCCTTACTCTGGATGGCATTACCCTGACCTCTAGTAATACTGTGAGAAATCTTGGAGTCATTTTTGATCAGGATATGTCATTCAAAGCGCATATTAAACAAATATGTAGGACTGCTTTTTTGCATTTACGCAATATCTCTAAAATCAGAAAGGTCTTGTCTCAGAGTGATGCTGAAAAACTAATTCATGCATTTATTTCCTCTAGGCTGGACTATTGTAATTCATTATTATCAGGTTGTCCTAAAAGTTCCCTAAAAAGCCTTCAGTTAATTCAAAATGCTGCAGCTAGAGTACTGACGGGGACTAGAAGGAGAGAGCATATCTCACCCATATTGGCCTCTCTTCATTGGCTTCCTGTTAATTCTAGAATAGAATTTAAAATTCTTCTTCTTACTTATAAGGTTTTGAATAATCAGGTCCCATCTTATCTTAGGGACCTCGTAGTACCATATCACCCCAATAGAGTGCTTCGCTCTCAGACTGCAGGCTTACTTGTAGTTCCTAGGGTTTGTAAGAGTAGAATGTGAGGCAGAACCTTCAGCTTTCAGGCTCCTCTCCTGTGGAACCAGCTCCCAATTCAGATCAGGGAGACAGACACCCTCTCTACTTTTAAGATTAGGCTTAAAACTTTCCTTTTTGCTAAAGCTTATAGTTAGGGCTGGATCAGGTGACCCTGAACCATCCCTTAGTTATGCTGCTATAGACGTAGACTGCTGGGGGGTTCCCATGATGCACTGTTTCTTTCTCTTTTTGCTCTGTATGCACCACTCTGCATTTAATCATTAGTGATCGATCTCTGCTCCCCTCCACAGCATGTCTTTTTCCTGGTTCTCTCCCTCAGCCCCAACCAGTCCCAGCAGAAGACTGCCCCTCCCTGAGCCTGGTTCTGCTGGAGGTTTCTTCCTGTTAAAAGGGAGTTTTTCCTTCCCACTGTAGCCAAGTGCTTGCTCACAGGGGGTCGTTTTGACCGTTGGGGTTTTACATAATTATTGTATGGCCTTGCCTTACAATATAAAGCGCCTTGGGGCAACTGTTTGTTGTGATTTGGCACTATATAAAAAATTGAATTGATTGATTGATTGATTTGGAGCTTTGCTGCATCAAATTTTTCCAGAAACTGTGAGAGACAGCCAGGTGGAAACCATTCGGAAGATTCAGATGGCTTTCAGGGACAATTCTATGGGGATCATACAGATTAAGGAGTGTTACAACCAGCTTGAAGACGGTGCACAATGGCGGAGGGCGCGCTTGTATTTCTTCATAATTGATGTAAATAAAGTCCAAGACATATTCAGTGACTTGGAAATGTTCATGTTTCCATCCCCTGACTTGTCTAAAGAAAACTGGCAATAAAACTGATTTTTATTTATAGGTTTTATCAAGTTTTAGAGATTTGCTTTCAGTTTGAGTTTGAGGAAGATAATTTTAGGAATTTTTATTCTTTTTTGTATTTCCTGTATTTAAAATGGCATAAACAAATAAAAATGTGTGAAATTTCAAGTGTTCCAATACTTTTGGAGGGCACAGTATCCTAACCTTATGATGACTGCAAAATGAGTGTGGTATTATTACTGTTTTAAGAATGTTTAATTTCACTTTTGCTGCACTTTGTGTCAAATCATAATCATATTGTATATCATATTGATATGAAAATTCAGTAAGGTATATCTTCTATTATACATTCCAAATCTAAGGTGGAACTCTACTAGTGTTTACTAAGGTACACCGAAATATCTAAAAAAAAGAGAAAGAGTGGAGCCACTTAGGTGCCTGGTCTTGAGAACCAGGGATGGTAGGTTGAATAGCTTTTTTTCCCATGGTAACTCTCCCTACCCACCTAAACGGCTCAAGAATATGGACAGCATGTATACAAGTGACATTTACATGACGATTTATATGACAATATTGAGATACGATAATTTAGCCATATTGTACAGCCCTACTGTCAACTAGCTGAAAACCTTTGATATTATTATTAAATTATATTATATTATTAAAAAAAATGCTTAAAGTGGCAGGGGGTTAAGAGGGCTGTAATGAGGGGGGTCAGCTGAAAAGCAGGAAAAGAAAAATGCTTAAAAAGGTGGAGAGTATGGGGGGGGGGGGGCAGAGCCCCTCCTGAGACAAAATTAGGAAAATACTTAAAAAGGTGGGGGGTCAGAAGCTGAAAGGTTTTAATCATGCTCATGTTCCCAAGAACAATTTTACTGAAAAAAGTCTGAAGGACCTAAAGGACATGGTTAGATGGCGAGGAGCTTTTCCAAGTATGTGAGAGGCAAATAAAGAAAAATGCTTAAAAAGGTGGGGAGTCTGGCGGGAGGGGGGAAGTGATGGAGCTCCCACAGAAGCTGAAGGGTTTTTGCCATGCTAATGCTCCTTTGAAGCATTTACTCAAAATAAAGTCTGAAGAACCTAAATGACATGGTGACATGCTGATGAGCTTCTCTCGTTCATGTCTGCGACATATGCATATTAATAATAATAATAATAATAAAATTTTAAAAATCTGGGATTCATATGATGAAACATTCTAAAAAACTATATACAATTTGATGACCACACCTGATTGTCTGATCATTTTTGTACTGTTGCTTTTCCTGGACTGCTTATTCGTGTACCGACCTCTTCTAACCACAACCATAAAGCCTTCTAAAAACCAGAGCTGTTTGTATGAGCCGTGCATTTGTCTCCTGCAATTCCTGACCTTCCAGCCTGATACTGGGCTTGTTTGTTTTTATTGTTTTCAACTTTGTCCAACATATAATGATCTTAATGAAACTTGTCAGTCACAGATATCTTGTACCAGACAATAAGCAAGTGACATTTCATGCACTGTTCAGCCTGTAGATCTAGAAAACTGGATTTATATATATTCTCTGCTCTGGTGCACTTCAATAAATCATTAATCCATTGCTTCGAATGGAGGCGAGGTGGAGTGCTGTGTAACCCTGGAAAAAGACACACAACATTATTTTCTGTACGTCACAGAGGTGAAGGACAAATCAGGGAAGTTAAAATAAAGTATTTATTGATCTCAGACACTCATGGTGAGTGTGGAGAAAAACATGACAACTCATACTGGTGGTGACTGTTGGGAAAGTGTAGTGACATGGACCCACAACAGGGGGCGTAAATGAACGGACAGTAGAGGGAGTTAAATTAGAACACTTTACTGTTGTGAATGTCACAACCACACACAGCAGATTACAGAATGAATACAAGTCAATTAATGAAGGTGTCGTGTGGGCAGGCTCGACGATAGGAGACGCCCGTCTGGAGATGAACCGGAACCACACGATTTCCACCGCCACCGAACCCGAAGGATACTGGAGCCGCCAAGTCCCGAAGTCCCCAGGTGGCCACCGTCTCAGCGTGTCGGATCTGGTACTGCTGGCGGAGAACAAAGACAGTCAAGTGTGGGTGTGTGTACACCCCGTAACAATAATGGTGGGAATTCCACCTCCACCTTTAACACACACTCGTGCAGCGTCTGTTTAACCACTTATCTGACGAGACGAAGGACGAAACAGTTGTGACCCACGCCGGTCCTCTGGTTGACAGCTGCAACACAATAGCTCTTGAAACACTGAATGCTGGCAGAGAATGTTACCTCTCACAGAAGTCGATATCTCGGCGATGTGGTGGAGGTGTCATCCTGCTTTTATCCCGGGTGAGATGCAGATGATCGGTGACAGCTGTCATAGTTGATGAGTGACAGCTGTCACCTCGGCTGTTCCTGTAGGCGGCAGCGCCCTCTCGTGCCTGAAGCCCGCACTTCAGGCAGGGCGCCCTCTGGTGGTGGGCCAGCAGTACCTCCTCTTCTGGCGGCCCACACAACAGTGACAACAGAATCACTGTCAGCGACAGACAGTATTCAATTCAATTCAATTTCTTTTATTTATATAGCGTCAAATCACAGCAAAATTGCCTCACAGCGCATCACACAAGTAAGGTCTAACCTTACCAACCCCAAGAGCAAGCACACAGGTGACAGTGGTAAGTAAAAACTCCCTCTGATGATTTGAGGAAGAAACCTGAAGCAGACCAGACTCAAAGGGGTGACCCTCTGCTTGGGCCATACTACCAACACAATTGACAATACAAATGTACAGGAAATTTTGGGAGTCCATGCTGGTGTCCAGTATAGGAGGCTTGCAGAAGAAGACACCCACTCCCACTTCTGGATGGAGCCGACTGTGACTGGAGGATCTATCTTTGTAGCCGGGACGGCTACAAACACCAGACTGCTTGAACTGAAGACCAGAACTCTAGCAGGTCAGCCAAAGGGGAATTCCCCGTTAGTCAAGCTAGTGGGAATATCTTTTCAATCCAGACTTCACCTTGCTACAGACTACAAATAAGATAATTTGTCAGCATTATGCACCAACAAAAACAGAAGAAATACTAAGGTGATTGCCGGCCACTAGCCCTAAGCTTCACTGAAAGACTCAGACTTTCGATAAAGTTGAGGTGGCGACCCACTCTGTTTACTAATAAAACAAATTTAAAAGGGTAAGAAGCCTAGTACCATACAATGCCAGTATGTTATCAATCAATCAATCAATTTTATTTATATAGCGCCAAATCACAACAAACAGTTGCCCCAAGGCGCTTTATATTGTAAGGCAAAAGCCATACAATAATTAACGAAAAACCCCAATGGTCGGTTTGTATGCTAGCCATACAAAAGGGAAAATAAGTGCATCTTAAGTCTGGACTTGAAAGTCTCTACAGAATATGACTGTTTTATTGATGCAGGGAGATCATTCCACAGAACAGAGGCACAATAAGTGAAAGCTCTGTGGCCAAAAATCAAATCAAATCAAGTTTATTTATACAGCGCCAAATCACAACAAACAGTTGCCCCAAGGCGCTTTATATTGTAAGGCAAAAGCCATACAATAATTACGGAAAAACCCCAATGGTCAAAACGACCCCCTGTGAGCAAGCACTTGGCGACAGTGGGAAGGAAAAACTCCCTTTTAACAGGAGGAAACCTCCAGCAGAACCAGGCTCAGGGAGGGGCAGTCTTCTGCTGGGACTGGTTGAGGCTGAGGGAGAGAACTAGGAAAAAGACATGCTGTGGAAGAGAGCAGAGATCAATCACTAATGATTAAATGCAGAGTGGTGCATACAGAGCAAAAAGAGAAAGAAACAGTGCATCATGGGAACCCCCCAGCAGTCTACGTCTATAGCAGCATAACTAAGGGATGGTTCAGGGTCACCTGATCCAACCCTAACTATAAGCTTTAGCAAAAAGGAAAGTTTTAAGCCTAATCTTAAAAGTAGAGAGGGTATCTGTCTCCCTGATCTGAATTGGGAGCTGGTTCCAGAGGAGAGGAGCCTGAAAGCTGAAGGCTCTGCCTCCCATTCTACTCTTACAAACCCTAGGAACTACAAGTAAGCCTGCAGTCTGAGAGCGAAGCGCTCTATTGGGGTGATATGATACTATGAGGTCCCTAAGATAAGATGGGACCTGATTATTCAAAACCTTATAAGTAAGAAGAAGAATTTTAAATTCTATTCTAGAATTAACAGGAAGCCAATGAAGAGAGGCCAATATGGGTGAGATATGCTCTCTCATTCTAGTCCCCGTCAGTACTCTAGCTGCAGCATTTTGAATTAACTGAAGGCTTTTCAGGGAACTTTTAGGACAACCTGATAATAATTAATTACAATAGTCCAGCCTAGAGGAAATAAATGCATGAATTAGTTTTTCAGCATCACTCTGAGACAAGACCTTTCTAATTTTAGAGATACTGCGCAAATGCAAAAAAGCAGTCCTACATATTTGTTTAATATGCGCATTGAACGACATATCCTGATCAAAAATGACTCCAAGATTTCTCACAGTATTACTAGAGGCCAGGGTAATGCCATCCAGAGTAAGGATCTGGTTAGACATCATGTTTCTAAGATTTGTGGGGCCAAGTACAATAACTTCAGTTTTATCTGAGTTTAAAAGCAGGAAATTAGAGGTCATCCATGTCTTTATGTCTGTAAGACAATCCTGCAGTTTAGCTAATTGGTGTGTGTCCTCTGGCTTCATGGATAGATAAAGCTGGGTATCATCTGCGTAACAATGTTGTGAAAGTGTAGTGACACGGACCCACAACAGGGGGCGTAAATGAACGGACAATAGAAGGAGTTAAATTTGAACACTTTACTGTTGTGAATGCCACAACCAAACACAGCAGATTATAGAATAAATACAAAGTCAATGGATAAAGGTGTCGTGTGGGCAGGCTCGACGATAGGAGACGTCCGTCTAGAGAAGAACCGGAACCACACGATTTCCTCCGCCACCGAACCCGAAGGATACTGGAGCCGCCAGGTCCCGAGTCCCTCAGGTGGCCACCGTCTCCGCGTGTCGGATCTGGTACTGCTGGCGAACAGCAAAGACAGTCAAGTGTGGGTGTGTGTACACCCAGTAACAACAACGGTGGGAATTCCACCTCCACCTCAAATCACACACTCGTGCAGCTCCTGTTTAACCACTTATCTGGTTGGGGTGTGAGGCGAAGCCGTCGCTAATCACACCAAACGCCAATCCAGCAGATAAGGAAACACCACAGGAAAACGGCTGCAAAAAGAGCTCAGATTATTTGTCAGAGTTGACGATAGCTGAGAAGTTCCCTCCGTAGAAGAACGATATCTCGGCGACGTGGTGGAGGTGTCATCCTGCTTTTATCCAGGGTGAGTGCAGATGATCGGTGACAGCTGTCATAGTTGATGAGTGACAGCTGTCACCTCGGCTGTTCCTGTGAGGCGGCAGCGCCCTCTCGTGCCTGAAGCCCGCACTTCAGGCAGGGCGCCCTCTGGTGGTGGGCCAGCAGTACCTCCTCTTCTGGCGGCCCACACAACAGGACCCCCCCTCAACGGGCGCCTCCTGGCGTCCGACCAGGCTTGTCAGGGTGGCGACGGTAGAAATCGGCCAGGAGGGCCGGGTCCAGGATGAAGCTCCTGTTCACCCAGGAGCGTTCTTCGGGTCCATACCCTTCCCAGTCCACCAAATATTGGAAACCTCGGCCCATTCGACGGACGTCCAGGAGCCGGTGCACTGTCCAAGCTGGCTCCCCGTCGATGATACAGGCAGGAGGCGGCGCCGGACTGGGTGTACAGAGGGGTGAGGTGTGATGTGGTTTCAATCTTGAAATGTGGAATACTGGATGGATCCGCAGTGAGGCCGGGAGTTGGAGCCTCACTGCGGCGGGACTGAGGACCTTGAGGATCTTGAAGGGCCCCATGTACCGGTCCTTCAGTTTGGGGGAATCCACCTGGAGGGGAATGTCCCTTGTGGAGAGCCACACCTCCTGCCCGGGCCGATATGCGGGGGCCGGGGACCGTCGACGGTCTGCATGGGTCTTTGCCCTCATCCGGGCCCTCAACATGGCCGAACGGGCGGTGCGCCACACCCGACGGCATCTCCGCAGGTGGGCCTGGACCGAGGGTACACCGACCTCTCCCTCCACCACAGGAAACAAAGGGGGCTGGTACCCCAGACACACCTCGAACGGGGAGAGGCCGGTGGCAGAGGACACTTGGCTGTTATGCGCATACTCGATCCAGGCCAGGTGTTCACTCCAAGCCGTCGGGTGTGCGGATGTGGTACATCGCAGGGCCTGCTCCATCTCTTGGTTAGCCCGTTCAGCCTGTCCGTTGGTCTGAGGGTGATACCCAGACAAGAGGCTCACGGTGGCCCCCAGCTCCCGGCAGAAACATCTTCACACCTGCGAGGAAAACTGGGGACCACGATCTGAGACGATGTCTGTTGGTATCCCATGCAGACGTACGACATGGTGGACCAGGAGATCCGCTGTCTCCTGGGCCGACGGGAGCTTCGGGAGGGCCACGAAGTGGGCCGCCTTGGAGAACCGGTCCACTATCGTGAGGATGGTGGTGTGCCCCTGGGACGGCGGGAGGCCCGTGACGAAACCCAGACCAATGTGGGACCAGGGGCGATGAGGCACAGGAAGCGGCTGGAGGAGTCCCTGTGCCTTTTGGTGGTCCGCCTTGCCTCTGGCGCAGGTGGTGCGGCCTGGATGTAAGCCCGGACGTCAACCTAAAGGGACGCCCACCAGAAGCGCTGCCGGACCACTGCCATGGTCCTACGCACCCCTGGGTGACAGGAGAGCTTGGACCCGTGACAGAAGTCCAGGACGGCAGCCCTGGCTTCTGGTGGGACGTATAGTCTGTTCTTTGGCCCTGTTCCGGGATCCGGGCTCCGTGCCAGGGCCTCCCAGACGGTCTTCTCCACGTCCCAGGTAAGGGTGGCCACGATAGTGGACTCCGGTACGATGGGTTCCGGTGGATCCGACAGCTCGGTTCTGACTTCATGTTCATGCACCCGGGACAAGGCATCCGACCTCTGGTTCTTGGTCTCGGGGCGGTAGGTGATTCGGAAGTCAAAACGGCCGAAGAACAGTGACCAGCGGGCTTGCCTGGGGTTCAGCCGCCTGGCGGTCCTCATATACTCCAGGTTCCGGTGGTCAGTAAAAACCGTGAAAGGCACAGACGCTCCCTCCAACAGGTGTCTCCACTCCTCAAGAGCCTCTTTCACCGCTAGGAGTTCTCGATTGCCCACGTCATAGTTCCGTTCTGCTGGGGTCAGCCTGTGGGAGAAATAGGCACACGGGTGAAGAACCTTATCGGTCTCTCCGCTCTGGGATAGCACGGCTCCTATCCCTGAGTCAGAGGCGTCCACTTCAACCACAAACTGGTGACTGGGATCGGGCTGCACCAAGACGGGTGCAGTCGAGAAGCGCTGTTTCAACTCCCTGAACGCGGCTTCGCACCGATCCGACCAGGTGAAGGGGACTTTTGGAGAGGTCAGGGCTGTCAGGGGACTAACTACCTGACTATACCCCTTAATGAACCTCCTGTAAAAATTGGCGAAGCCGAGGAACTGTTGCAGCTTCCTACGGTTCGTAGGTTGGGGCCAGTCTCTCACCACCACGACCTTGGCTGGATCCGGGGCGACGGAGTTGGAGGAGATGATAAACCCCAGGAAGGACAAAGAGGTGCGATGAAACTCACACTTCTCGCCCTTCACAAACAGCCGGTTCTCCAACAACCGCTGCAGGACCTGACGTACATGCTGGACATGGGTCTCAGGATCCGGAGAAAAGATGAGTATATCGTCCAGATATACGAAGATGAATCGGTGCAGGAAGTGCCGCAAGACATCGTTAACCAAGGCTTGGAACGTCGCGGGGGTGTTGGTGAGGCCGAACGGCATGACCAGGTACTCAAAGTGACCTAACGGGGTGTTAAATGCCGTCTTCCATTCGTCTCCCTTCCGGATCTGAAGCAGGTGATACGCATTCCTAAGATCCAGCTTAGTAAAGAGTTTGGCTCCATGCAGGGGGGTGAACACGGAATCTAACAATGGCAACGGGTATCGGTTGCGAACCGTAATCTCATTCAGCCCCCTGTAATCAATGCATGGACGGAGTCCGCCATCCTTCTTGCCCACAAAAAAGAAACCTGCACCCATCGGGGAGGTGGAGTTCCGGATCAGCCCGGCAGCTAATGAGTCCCGGATGTAGGTCTCCATTGATTCGCGCTCAGGTCGTGAGAGGTTGTACAGCCTGCTGGATGGGAACTCAACGCCTGGAATCAGATCAATGGCACAATCGTACGGACGGTGCGGGGGAAGGGCGAGTGCCAGATCCTTGCTGAAGACATCAGCAAGATCGTGGTACTCAACCGGCACCGCCGTCAGATTGGGATGGACTTTGACCTCCTTCTTAGCATGTAAACCGGGAGGAACCGAGGATCCTAAACACGCCCGATGGCAGGTTTCGCTCCACTGAACCACCACCCCAGATGGCCAATCAATCCGGGGATTGTGTTTCAACATCCACGGGAAGCCCAAAATCACGTGGGAGGTTGAAGGAGTCACAAAAAACTCGATCTCCTCCCGATGATTCCCAGACACCACCAGAGTTACAGGTTGTGTCTTGTGCATGATTAAAGGGAGAAGGGTGCCATCTAGTGCCCGCACCTGCAATGGTGAAGGAAGCACCACCAGAGGGAGCCCAATAAAATTGGTCCTAGCACAGAACCTTGTGGAACTCCATAATTAGTAACTAATATAACCATACGTCTTTGGGATGGTTATGAGTAATTTTTTCTCTAATAGTTAAAATTTTATTAGCAAAGAAAATCATGAAGTCATTACTAGTTAAAGTTAAAGGAATACTTGGCTCAATAGAGCTCTGACTCTTTGTCAGCCTGGCTACAGTGCTGAAAAGAAACCTGGGGTTGTTCTTATTTTCTTCAATTAGTGATGAGTAGTAAGATGTCCTAGCTTTATGGAGGGCTTTTTTTTATAGAGCAACAGACTCTTTTTCCAGTCTAAGTGAAGATCTTCTAAATTAGTGAGACGCCATTTCCTCTCCAAAGTACGGGTTATCTGCTTTAAGCTGCGAGTTTGTGAGTTATACCACGCAGTCAGGCACTTCTGATTTAAAGCTCTCTTTTTCAGAGGAGCTACAGCATCCAAAGTTGTCTTCAATGAGGATGGAAAACTATTGGACGAGATACTCTATCTCACTTACAGAGTTAGGTAGCTACTCTGCACTGTGTTGGTATATGGCATTAGAGAACATAAAGAAGGAATCATATCCTTAAACCTAGTTACAGCGCTTTCTGAAAGACTTCTAGTGTAATGAAACTTATTCCCCACTGCTGGTAGTCCATCAGAGTAAATGTAAATGTTATTAAGAAATGATCAGACAGAAGGGAGTTTCAGGAATACTGTTAAGTCTTCATTTACATACCATAAGTCAGAACAAGATCTAAGATTGATTAAAGTGGTGGGTGACTCATTTACAGTTGAGCAAAGCCATTGAGTCTAATAATAGATTAAATGCAGTGTTGAGGCTGTCATTCTCAGCATCTGTGTGGATGTTAAAATTGCCCACTATAATTATCTTATCTGAGCTAAGCACTAAGTCAGACAAAAGGTCTGAAAATTCACAGAGAAACCCACAGTAACGACCAGGTGGACAATAGATAATAACAAATAAAACTGGTTTTGGGGACTTCCAATTTGGATGGACAAGACTGAGTCAAGCTTTCAAATGAATTAAAGCTCTGTCTGAGTTTTTGATTAATTAATAAGCTGGAATGGAAGCTTGCTGCTAATCCTCCGCCTCAGCCCGTGCTACGAGCATTCTGGCAGTTAGTGTGACTCGGGGTGTTGACTCATTTAAACTAACATATTCATCCTGCTGTAACCAGGTTCTGTAAGGCAGATAATCAATATGTTGATCAATTATTATATAATTTACTAACAGGGACTTAGAGAGAGAGATCTAATGTTTAATAGACCACATTTAACGGTTTTAGTCTGTGGTGCAGTTGAAGGTGCTATATTATTTTTTCTTTTGAATGTTTATGCTTAAATAGATTTTTGCTGGTTATTGGTGGTCTGGGAGCAGGCACCGTCTCTACGGGGATGGGGTAATGAGGTGATGGCAGGGGGAGAGAAGCTGCAGAGAGGTGTGTAAGACTACCAACTCTGCTTCCTGGTCCCACCCTGGATAGTCACGGTTTGGAGGATTTAAGAAAATTGGCCAGATTCTAGAAATGAGAGCTGCTCCATCCAAAGTGGGGATGGATGCCGTCTCTCATAACAGACCAGGTTTTCCCCCAGAAGCTTTGCCAATTATCTATGAAGCCCACCTCATTTTTTGGACACCACTCAGACAGCCAGCAATTCAAGGAGAACATGCGGCTAACATGTCACTCCCGGTCCGATTGGGGAGGGGCCCAGAGAAAACTACAGAGTCTGACATTGTTTTTGCAAAGTTACACACCGATTCAATGTTAATTTTAGTGACCTCCGATTGGCGTAACCGGGTGTCATTACTGCCGACGTGAATTACAATCTTACCAAATTTATGCTTAGCCTTAGCCAGCAGTTTCAAATTTCCTTCAATGTCGCCTGCTCTGGCCCCCGGAAGACAATTGACTATGGTTGCTGGTGTCGCTAACTTCACATTTCTCAAAACAGAGTCGCCAATAACTAGAGTTTGATCCTAAGCTACCTTGGTCCGCACCGACTACAGGGGCCTGGCTAGCTGTAGAATTTTCCACGGTGCGGAGCCGAGTCTCCAATTCGCCCAGCCTGGCCTCCAAAGCTACGAATAAGCTACACGTATTACAAGTACCATTACTGCTAAAGGAGGCCGAGGAATAACTAAACATTTCACACCCAGAGCAGAAAAGTGCGGGAGAGACAGGAGAAGCCGCCATGCTAAACCGGCTAAGAGCTAGTAGCTGCGCTAAGCTAGCGGATTCCTAAAAACACACAAAGTGAATAATGTGTAAATAATTTAGAGGTGATTCAGCAGAGGGAGTGCTTTAGTTAAGGCACGTGAAGATTACACTGTGAAACAAATCGTTATCTAGGTAACTAGATCAATCTAACTGCGCAGATTAAACAGCTAACAGATACAGAAAAACACAGCTGTGCTCCAGAACAGGAAGTGATACAATACCGCAGTGACAGCCAACAAAAAGCTCTGCATATATGAAACCTTATATTCCCTGGATATTTTTTTTATCTATAATGAGGGGCCAAGGGTGATGGTATGGCAGCCAGTGGAAGGCAGGTACAACAACAATAATAATTATATTTAAAAAGTACTTTCACAACAGATATTTCAAAATCATTTCCAAATACACGACAAATTAAATGATGAAAAGCATGGACACCAAGACAGGACTTTCTTCTTCTAATGTGATAGTCAAAATACAAAGACCAGTCAGTATAATACAAATTAAAAAAAAAAAAATCACATCTAGAATTTTAACTTTCATTATGTTAAAACAATAAATCATCCAGACACAGTGACATATGGTCGTATAGATGTCTCTGTCTAACAGTGCTGGTAGCAGTGGTGGAGGCTCACATACACTTTTTCGAAGTGGCCATGATAAAATACATGGCAGCCCACCCAGAAAGTATTCAGAGCCCTTCACGTTTTCCACATTTTATGTTACAGCCGTATTCCAATATGAATGAAATTCATTTTTTCCCTCAAACGTCTACACACAATACCCTGTAATAACAATGTAAAAAAACATGTGCAAAAAAGACACTTTTGCAAATTTATTAAAAATAAAAATAAACTAAGAAATCACATGTACATAAATATTCACAGCCTTTGCCATGAAGCTCAAAATTGAGCTCAGGTGCATTCTGTTTCCACTGTTCACTCTCGAGATGTTTCTACAGGTTAAATGGAGTCCACCTGGGGCAAATTCACTTGTATGGACCTGATTTGGAAAGGCACACACCTGTCTACATATAAGGTCCCACACTTAACAGTGCATGTCAGAGCACAAACCAAGCATGAAGTCAAAGGAATTGTCTGTAGACTTCTGAGACAGGATTGTCATGATGCACAAATCTGGGAAAGGGTAAAGAAAGATTTCTGCTACTTTGAAGGTCCCAGTGAGCACAGTGGCCTCTATCATCCATAAATGGAAGAAGTTCAGATCCACCAGGGCTCTTCCTAGATCTGGCCGTCTGTCTAAACTGAGCAATTAGGGGAGAAGGACCTGAGACAGGGAGGCAACCAAGAACCCAATGGTTAAGTGTCTTTCAAACTGCACGAGTTCAGGGCGTTAAACGCATCGCAGATCACTCTAAAACACATTATGAACAAAGCATGAAGTCAAAGGAATTGTCTGAAGACCTCTGAAACAGGATTGTCTTGAGGCACAAATACTTTCTGGATGCACTGCAGATACTGTGCTCTTTGAGTCTGTAGAGCAAAGTTGATCAGACAAAACATCTGAGACTCCAGAACTGTTGTGACAACATCCATATGCTTTGTTGAAAAGCTCAACATAAGCATTTGCTAGACTACATTAGCCCTTGTCACTTTTAACACGTGTCATATGAAGAGTTGATACTAATGTTGGATATCTGTTTGTGTTTGGTTTTGTCCTATAGAAGTCCTTTTACCATCCACAAAATGAGTTCCTTTTGAATTGATATCCACTGGGTTTGTCAAAAGGTTTTATGCATGCACAAAGCTTTAAGAAGACATCAGGGGGAGGGCTTACCCTCTGGCTGCAAGTTTGTTTGCCATTATGTTGTCTTATTTTTATTTACTTTTACAATACACTTGTGAGTTTATATCTTGTGGCTGTCCGGTCCTTCAGATTGGATTTCTGATTGGCCAAAGCAGAGTCTGAATTCTGCATGAGCAGAGACAGGACCAGACACAGCAAAATGCAGTGTGGTTGTTGTAGGTCAGACTACTGAAAAAAAAGGCAGCACTGTGTGGTTTTAATTTTTTATCCAGACCTCGGTGCAAATTCTGTTGGCGCGGAGGTGCTGCAGAGTTGTTTGATGTCCTTGCTGAGAGGATAGTGCATAAAACACTGAAGAAATACGAAATCATGTGTTGAGACCAGGGCAAGCCCCGCTCAAATCCAGCTCTCCCCATCATACATATATCTTGAAACTTGGAAAATCGTTCTGTTAAATGCAGTTCTCTGTGTTGCTGGTGGAAATGTGACATCATCTGTCCATCAGAGCCCCAAATCCATGGCAGACCAATGAATGATGCGATTTTGCTAGCGGACAAAATATTTAAATAGTTAACTAATCCATTTGACACAGCCTTTAGTGTTTTAAATTTGCACATGTTCATGGGATTCATCATGTGATAACTCAACAACAAATCATTGCAGACTCAATATATTTAGTAGGGGTGCCGGAAAAAATCGATGCATGTCCGAATCGCGATTCTTATTTATTACGATTCTGAATTGATCCAAAATGTCTAAGAATTGATTTTTAAAAACATTTTTTAAAACAGTTTCTTGCTTACTCGCTGCGTGTACTGTTTGTCAGGCAATGGCTTCTGTACTACAGCGTCCCCGACAGGGGAGGGTCCGGCGTGCGTCAAACATTCATGAGCTGCACCTTAGCGTGGCGGACAAAGAGCTAATTCAGCCAGCACCGTCTTTGCTGAAGGCAAATGTTTGGGCGCATTTTGGATTTTATTATTTGCTGCGTAAGAAGGAGCTTGACATGACTTATGCAGTGTGCAAAATCTGCAAAATGAAAGTCAAGTACTTCGGAAACATTTCAAATCCGCAAGCACATATGCTACACTATCACGCGGAGCTAAAAGAGGGGAGCAGTGGTATCTGCCGACTACTGACCAGCGCTAA
This sequence comes from Thalassophryne amazonica, assembly GCF_902500255.1. NCBI lineage: Eukaryota > Metazoa > Chordata > Actinopteri > Batrachoidiformes > Batrachoididae > Thalassophryne > Thalassophryne amazonica. Next base: position 15,494,425 of record NC_047110.1, on the reverse strand, counting down.
ACTGCCAGCCAACTCTGAACGAGCAAAGCAGCTAAGTAAATTTACATCTAGAATCACTTGATTAACCTTGTAAAGCTGCATTTTCTTAAACATAAATTTTTTTAAGTAATATAACTATTTCTCAGAGCTCTTTGAATCGAAAATCGATTCTGAATTGAATCGTCACCCCAAGAATCAGAATCGAATTGAATCATGAGTTGTTGTACGATTCACATCCCTAATATTTAGGATCAAACTTTATCTCATCACCATTTTACAGACTTTTCACATGAATTCGCACTGACCAAATCAAAGGATACAAATGTCATTGAGCGTCCACATATCTGGCCCCATACACTACAGTACTAAATGTACTGCAGAAAACTAAATCTGTTCATAATTCATTCTGTTTAATGTTTAAAAGTACCTGTCTAACAGATTAAAAGCAATCTGGAAAGATCCATCTGTGCCTGTCACATCTGATATTTATATAACACTTTGACCAATATTCACAGCATTTATAGTTCAGTTTGTTGCTTCTTTTTAATGCTTCGATGTGAGTTGCGGCAGCCGTCACTTGTGCATGAGTCCCAGTGGATCAGCTGCCAGTTATCCTGAGCTGTCAATGTCAGATGTGACGTCAGTGGAGGTAGGAGTTAAATGACAGTAAAGAGTGCAGGATATTTTGATGTCAGTGTTAATTAAGAAAATAGGTCTGTAGTTTACAGAGCGCTGTATAACGGTGCTGGCAGCACACTAAACTCGTCTTACAGTCTTGACTTAAAATAGGCCCTGGAGGATCTTTGATCTGGCATTCAGTAGGAAACCATCAAACAGCCTGAGACACAGTGCTGTCACACTTCTTCCTTACATGATTCTGTCTCATCTGTTTCGTCACAGTAATTCACAGGTGTATGTTGTACTGCTTGACATGTTAAAGACTTTCGTCAATGATGAAAAGTAGAAGATAACCTCAGAAGATGATTGTAGACAACAATTTGACATACGTTTAGTCACTCATGTAAATGATGGATTTGTTTTTTGTGTGTTCAGCAGGTAAATAAATACAGACAAGCAGATAAATCCTTAACAGAGTTATAATTCCCACTTCATGGAAGTTGGCAAATCAAGATAGGCCAGATCTGAGAGCATGCACTGATCACATCCACCACACCACAGAACTGCTCCAGGCCCTGGATGGCAACCACCCAGGCAGACAATCAATTTATCCTCATGACATGGGCAGGCCCTCGTCCTTCTCCAGTTGCTGGGATCCTCAGGACCATGCACAGAGAAACACACCACCCGACCAAAATGCTGAAGCTGATGTTCCCTCATCATGCAACTTTTCACCTGGTTTACCCAAAGTCTCTGATGGTTTGAACCAATGTCATTCCAGCAGTACCCAAGTTTCTTCTGAAGAGACCTGATACCAAAGACATCCAGCCACATGTTCTATCAATCTGCAGTGCCAGTCACAGTCACATGACATCTATCCTTCAATTCCGGTTTTACTTCCCTATTCTGTTATATTTGCCTACATTTGTTTGTTTAACTTCTTTGCTGATGCTCATGTGAAGGTGGGTGCTGGTGGAGCACAACAGTAAGTACTGTATGTAATGTGCCAAGTGTTCAGTAGGTGGCAGGCAAACTAAATATAAGTTCAGTCACAGGTGTTCATAAATTTCCATGATCTGCCATGCTTCTTCTAACCATACAGTAGGTGCCAGACAAGTCTATGGTGTATCACTAAGCCCCAACCTCCGGTTTTCTAGAATGAAGCAACACCGGAAGTGGAAGATCTTGCCATAGCAGTCTTGAGTGGCTGCTTAAGGCTGGCTCCAAAAGGGAGTTACTTCCCATAGAAGCCTATGTTAAAATGTCCAAATTTACAGCAGAAATAAACAATTAAGGCCTGGTACAAAAAAACAAAACTGTTTTGGTTTCTATAGCTATTTTCTCCCTCCATGACTACTGTATAGGAGTGATCTTTTTTATATAACGCAACAATTTAACATATTTTAAGATCTAAAATTATGCATAATTAGGGGCATGGTCCCTTTAAGTGACAGGAAGTGTATGCCAAGAGCAGAATCAATAGCCCCAGCAGCAGGGACCACTAACAGTGGCTACTAGCTGCTGTGGACTCACCTTCTCTGTCCTTTCTGAGCACTTCATTACAAATACCTGTAATAATATGTTTTGTTGTGTGGTTAATTGTCCTAACGAACCATCTAAGAATTTTGTGCTCAAGCATTTCCTTTCAGTTATATTTTTGCATTATTAAGTTTGTATGTTAGCACGGTTAGCACTGGTAGCAGGTATCAGTGGCTTGATGAAGTTAGTCCCACTGCTATCCATGGTTACTGAGACAATACACTGGCCATAATTTGTGACGCAAGCCACCTGTCATTAAAACCACCATGCAGTATGCAAAAATATGCCTTAATAAAACATTCTGACCATCCTGGACGGTTCTCAAAGGCAGCACACGTCTTGGCCCTGCTTAAGTTACCTTCGGCCCTGGAGATCACCAACATCTTAGTCCACCACATGTTCTGCCTGCATGGCATCCCTCTGGACATCATGTCAGACCAAGGTCCCCAGTTTACATCCCAAGTCTGTAAGACCTCGGTCAGTCTCTTGTCCAGGTTCCATCCCCAGACCAACGGGCAGGTGGAGCGGACCAACCAGGAACTAGAGGCTGTTCTTCCCTGCGTCATATTCTCCCATCAGTTCTCATGGATCACCCATCTTCCTTGGGTAGAATATGCTCATAACCAGGTGAGCTTTGCTACTAGTTTGTCTCCATTCGAGTGTTCTGTGGATTATCAGCCTCCCTTATTTCCTGCTCAGGAATCTGATCTGACTGTGCCTTCTGTCCAAGCCCACCTACAGCATTGTCAATGGGTGTGGAGGACTGCCCTACTCCCATTGAGGGACAAGACTATGTGCCATGCAGACCAGCACCAAACCCCCGGCCTCCTGCTACCGGCCTGGCCAAGAAGTCTGGTTGTCCACCAAGGATGTGCTCCTTAAGGCTTGACTGTTGGCTCTGTAGGTGAACTGCAGGGGATCCAGGTGTGGGTCAGAGATGGCCTTGAGGTGTGTGAGGACAAGAAGCTGGCTCCTCTGTACCTGGGACTGTTTGTGGTAGACGAGATTGTCAACCCTGTTAACGTCAGACTCAAGTTGCCCCAGATCCTCAGGATTCATCCTGTGTTTCATGTCTCTCATCTGAGACTGGTCTGTACCAGTGCCTTGTGGCCTCCAGCTGATCTCCCTCCTCCCGCCAGGGTTACGGATGGCCATCCTGCTTGGACTGTGAACAGCATATTGGATGTGCATCGCTGGGGTCAGGGTTTCCAGTATCTGGTGGACTGGAAGGGGTATGGCCACGAAGAGCGCTCCTGGGTCTCACGGGGCCTCATTTTGGACCCCTCCCTCATCCGTAACTTCTATCGGGCCCACCCAAACTGGTCTGGTAGGTCACCTGGGAGCTCCCATTGGGGGGGGGGGGGGGGGTACTATTGTGTTGCCTTTGTCTGCCTCTATCTGCTGTTGTCTGCCTCACTCCCCCTCCCCTCCTGTGCTGTCTGGAGCCTGCAATTGGAGCAGATTGGATTCACCTGTTCACACTCATCACCACCTGTATAAATACCACACCGCTTCACTCTGTCAGAGGCCAGAAACTCAGTTTAGCCTGTAGGGTATCCTGGCCTAGTTCATGTTGATGAACTCTCGTATGTTGTCCTCATTTATGGCTTGTACTAACTCTGTGTTCTCTGTGTCCTCAGCATTCCTGGTTCCGTCAGATGCTCTGCAGCCAACCTGGTTCTGTCTGGTCTAGACTTCACTTTGCCGCCATCTTTTTGAGAGCTTTCTGCACCTGCCTCTGTTCCAGCCGCCTCTCCCTCCTCCAGTGCTTGGCTTCTCGGCTTCGTATATTTCATATCCATTGTGTTACCACAATAAACTGTTCCTTTTTCCATTCCGGTCTGTTCTCAGCTATTTGGGTCCTAATTCTTGTCTTTGGGGTTTTTTACCATAACATCTTCAAAAAATTCTTAAAGTTGTACTGCCTTTCAAATTTCACAAAACTGACAAAATCTAGTTTCTACTGAAATCCAAGCATCATAGGGTTATGTTGCTAATATGCTACAAAATTACAGCTCATTTTAAAGAATAGAATATTTTTACGGGGGGGGGGGGGGGGGGGGGGGATTCCATTGTGAGTATTTTATTTCCTTCTCACTCAGCTGTCAGCAAATTTTACAACCTTGTTTAACCTTGTGATAGTATCTTTGTGACAGAATGTTTGTGCACACAGAAACTGCTGACACCTTTGAATTGATCGTAGTACCTGTGCAAGACATTCCTGTGATTGTCTCCCTGGATGCAGATTGTGCAAACTGTGACCTGACCAGAGGCTAATCCTGTATCCTAGGATATCTTCCCCACCCCCACGGGGGGTGAAGATATCCTTTGGGGGGGTACACCAGTACTGATGGACTGTGTGTCAGAGACGTGCCTTCCCAGCTTCACATGCTACCTCTTGTTGGACAGGAAGTCAGTGATCCACCTGCAGGTGGAGTCAAGCATGCTGAGAGAGCTTGCCTGCAGCATGGCTGGGATGATCGTATTAAAAGCAGAGCTGAAGTCCACAAACAGAATCCTGGCATAGGTTTCTGGGGAGTCTAGATGCTGGAGGATGAAGTGGAGGGCCGTGTTAACAGCATCATCTACCAACCTGTTGGCTCTGTAGGTGAACTGCAGGGGATCCAGGTGTGGGTCAGAGATGGCCTTGAGGTGTGTGAAGACAAGGTGCGCGAAGGTCTTCATCACCACAGAGGTCAGGGCGACGATGGTGACTTTTACGCCATCTTGGATCATTTTGTTCAAGTGAGCAGCCAGCTGATGTTATGCTGCCTTTAGTTGTAGTGTCCTTCCCAGCATCCTTGTGCAGATTTGGAGAAGCCAAACTTGATCTACAACAGACTTGTTAGCAGGATTTTAATGAGCCTTTCATTGGATTCAGGTGTGTTGGAGCAGGAAGACAACTAAGAGTGTCAGGAAGGTAGATCCCAAGGACCGAACTTGGGCACCAATGATCTACAGTGTCGCTACCAAATGTAGGACAAGAGCATCTGATCGCTTGAAATCTCCTTCGGGGTGCTACAATTTCTAAGTTGTTACCAGACAAGATGCATTTTTGGATCATATTGACAATATCATATTATGAATCCCTTATTTTAATGCAGAGGAATAAAATTATCATGGTGCCTCTTTTTTATGACTTAAATCTTTAAAAAAAAAACCAAAGGCAGTATAGCATTAATATAATCAGATCATTTTTTATCTCCCATTTACAAAACATAAGAAACTGTAATAAATAAATAGGTGACAAGACATTAAATATTATGTAATAATATAATATAAACATTAGTAGTTTAAAAGCTGCAAACAGTGAATGAAATTAACAACACTTCCTTCACCAGGTGTCATGAAGTCATGTCTGTCTATAAGCTAAGTATTTGACATTTTGTTGAAAGGTTGGGCTGCTTTTATGTGTTTAAATGTGCTTTGAGCATCATATCAGTAGTAAAGGCCACTTCAGCAGGAGGTCCGGAGATCGACAGGAGATCAAGGAAAGGCCTTGGTTATGATCCTATACCATCATGATGTTGCAGTGTTAAACACATAAAAACAGATAACTGACCTGAACCAAGATCACATTAAACAGTTGAACAAAAAGCCATTCTGGAATACACATATATGCTTTTCTTACTACAAAATGTTAAGTGTTGGAAAAGTGACTAAACACAACCTGAATAATCAGTATACTGTATATCATTTTAATTATCAGCAACAGTTGTTACATTTAATTATTTCTTGATTTTACTAATTGTTTACTTTTACGTGACACTTTGCAAAATGACGCTGACCCAGCGTTGATCCATGCGTGATGCTGAATCAATGTAGAAAGTACACTCAACAAAAATATAAACGCAACACTTTTGGTTTTGCTCCCATTTTGTATGAGATGAACTCAAAGATCTAAAACTTTTTCCACATACAGAATATCACCATTTTCGTTTTGTTTTATTGGGGGGGGGGGGGGGGATACCAGTTAGTAATACAGAATATCACCATTTTCGTTTTGTTTTATTGGGGGGGGGATACCAGTTAGTATAATGGTGTGACCACCATTTGCCTCATGCAGTGCAACACATCTCCTTCGTATAGAGTTGATCAGGTTGTCAATTGTGGCCACTCCTCTTCAATGGCTGTGCGAAGTTGCTGGATATTGGCAGGAACTGGTACACGCTGTCGTATACGCCGGTCCAGAGCATCCCAAACATGCTCAATGGGTGACATGTCCGGTGAGTATGTCGGCCATGCAAGAACTGGGAAATTTTCAGCTTCCAAGAATTGTGTACAGATCCTTGCAACATGGGGCCGTGCATTATCCTGCTGCAACATGAGGTGATGTTCTTGGATGTATGGCACAACAATGGGCCTCAGGATCTCGTCACGGTATCTGTGCATTCAAAATGCCATCAATAAAATGCACCTGTGTTCTTCGTCCATAACAGACGCCTGCCCATACCATAACCCCACCGCCACCATGGGCCACTCGATCCACAACACTGACATCAGAAAACCGCACCCACACCTCCAACGTGCCAAACGCCAGCGAATGTGAGCATTTGCCCACTCAAGTCGGTTACGACGACGAACTGGAGTCAGGTCGAGACCCCGATGAATACGACGAGCATGCAAATGAGCTTCCCTGAGACAGTTTCTGACAGTTTGTGCAGAAATTCTTTGGTTATGCAAACCGATTGTTTCAGCAGCTGTCCGAGTGGCTGGTCTCAGACGATCTTGGAGGTGAACATGCTGGATGTGGAGGTCCTGGGCAGGTGTGGTTACACGTGGTCTACGGTTGTGAGGCTGGTTGGATGTACTGCCAAATTCTCTGAAACGCCTTTGGAGACGGCTTATGGTAGAGAAATGAACATTCAATACACGAGCAACAGCTCTGGTTGACATTCCTGCTGTCAGCATGCCAATTGCACGCTCCCTCAAATCTTGCGACATCTATGGCATTGTGCTGTGTGATAAAACTGCACCTTTCAGAGTGGCCTTTTATTGTGGGCAGTCTAAGGCACACCTGTGCACTAATCATGGTGTCTAACAGCATGAACATCCGCAAATCATCAGACACAAGGGGGTTATTCCCATTTTAATTAAATTCCACCATTTGCACAGTTTATTTTTCTGTAGGTAATTCAGTTGGCGAGGCTTACCTTCGAGTCAAGCCAGGGCGCGGAGTAATCCATCAAACATGAAAATCCATCAAATCCATCAAATGTGAAACGGTAATTCTGTATCAGAATCCACATCGATACTTTCATATGGTATCTTAAATTCACACATTTTGGCAGCGGCGTCGGTACGCGATTTTCTGTCGCTCTCAGCTAACAGCACTAACAGCTAGCAGTGCGCATGCAGCTGGTGTTCTGTCAAATTGTGCGTCTTGTTGCATAAATCGACAGTTCTGCGTCCCGACAATACTGTGCATGCGTGTGCAGTTGCATCCTCCGTGTACTGTGGATGTGCAAGGAGGACGGGAATGATATTTGACAGGAATGACATCTCGTCAGAACACCGGTCAGGGCGCTGAGTAATACATACAAATGTGAAATAGTCGAATATTTTGCCACCGTTAACCCGATTTTATATGGTCTGAAATCTCACACAATTAACCAATCAGATTTGCTGAAAAAATGTAATTGGATTAGAATACATTTTATGCCTGGTGCCTACCTATCACAACCCCAGATGTGCAAGGAAAGTGGGCATGGGTGGACTCAAATCAGGGACCAGAGGTTAGTTGTGTGGCAGCTTAAGTAATTAATATGTGTGGTTAGAAAGATGCAGGCCCCTGACAGAGACGGGCAATCCCAGTTTCAGTGAGTAAAAGTCCTACTATGTGCTATTTCTACATGTGCACCTCAAACAGGTGATTTCAATGATCAGTTTATCTACTTGGCTGAAGAGATGAACTAATAAGAATCAGCTGGGTTAGTGGATGGAGATCTAACAGCTGATTCATAAGTCAGCTCTGAACCACTGGATCTCAGTGAGAGTTCAAAGTTGATGGAACATTTGGAGGCAGGTAAAGCTGCAATGAGCTGTGCTTCTACAAGCCGATGGAGCTGCTTTTCTCCTGGTATCATCCCAACAGGCTTCTCTCTCTGGAAAGGAAACAGTGATAGCCAGAGTTGCAACACTTCTATTCACTGCTCTCACTGCCAGGCAAGGTACTTGCAAGGTTCCCTCCCAATCGGATGCTGCTCAGAAACCAAAGCGGTCAGAATTTGGCGCCAACAAATCAGCCATCGACAGGATCCCAGCTCTGCAAGTACTCATCAAATATTACTGCGAATATCTGTTGGTCTTTTTTGCAGTGAATGTTGCTTTGTTGTGGTTTGGTCTGTGTTGGGGTTCTGGTCTCCTCTTTGTTAATCTGTTACCAACTCTGATCTGTCTTCTTCGAGCTCTTTAGGTTATCTTTATATTTCCCAGCCGCTTATCTTGTATCACATATTTTCTGGTCTAACATTCTTTGCATTTCCCAGCTTTTGTCTGTCATGTTCTGTCTGTCTCAGTTTTTGTCATTTCCTTCTCAGTCATTTCCTGCTGTATCACTCCTTGTCAATTTCACCCTTTTTCTTGTCTTGTATTCTCTGCATTGGCCCTTTATTACCTCTCAGTGTTTAGCACTCTCTGCTTCCCTCTAGTGACCCTTTATTCCCTCACAGTTCTTAGTCTGTCTTTACTTTACCTCCATCTAGTGCTCATTTTTGTCCCTACACATAATTAGGCATTATCATTTACACCTTGGTTGGTCTGCACCTGTATCTGACGAGTGACTCTGGCTTTTCTTCAGTGCAGGTCCATTGTCTCTGTTTGACTGTCTGTGTATGCATGAAAGGTTTGCCCTTTGCAGCCTGAGTGCTTCCTGTCCTCTGTCCCCTGGAATCATGTTTGGAGCATGAGTAAACATTGGTTTTGCACTTTGGAGCTTAATTCACTCTTTTTACCAAGAAAGACTTTTGTTGGAATCCTGTTTTGAATCATAAGAAAGACTTTTTGTTGGAATCCTGTTTTGAATCATAAGAAAGACTTTTTGTTGGAATCCTGTTTTGAATCATAAGAAAGACTTTTTGTTGGAATCCTGTTTTGAATCACAAGAAATACTTTTTGTTGGAATCCTGTTTTGATTGAGAAGACTGATATCTGTTTGAATATTATTCTGTATACCTGAAATACTATTGGTTGAATTTGGTGGTTCATTTTGGAAATACACTCCAAGCAGCAAAGACATTCATTGGCTCTGCTTACTCTGTTTGGTACTCACTCTTTTATGTAAAGACTGTCTACTGCACCCCCCTTTACAGGAAGGAGGCCCCAGTTCTGGTGAGCACTCCCCTGGAGCTTCTACCGGCAGTGCAGTGGCATTCCTCTGTGGCCCTCACCAGGATTTAGAAGAGGACTCCCAACTCCAAGTTTTGTTACCACATGACGTTCTTGACTGGTTTCTTTATGACTAATAAAACTGTGCTTTAACACCACTCTCATCGCCTCGGCTGTCCTGCATCTAGGGGTTCCCCTCATCCCTTGGTTCACCTCCTTCTGACCCTAACATGCTTTACTCTAAGCATTTGTCTCTGTTGAATCATCCACTTCATGAGACATTGAGATTTTCTGTTTTCTCAATAAGTTGCTGGACATTATAAGTGACCAACGCACAGGGGCTTTGGGTGCTGTGCAAAATGGTGACAGAGACTATGACTTCTTCTCAGTGAATACTGGCATCATCAGCATTGTGTTCTGGTTCTCCCTCAGCCCCAACCAGTCCCAGCAGAAGACTGCCCCTCCCTGAGCCTGGTTCTGCTGGAGGTTTCTTCCTGTTAAAAAGGAGTTTTTCCTTCCCACTGTAGCCAAGTGCTTGCTCACAGGGGGTCGTTTTGACCGTTGGGGTTTTACATCATTATTGTATGGCCTTGCCTTACAATATAAAGCGCCTTGGGGCAACTGTTTGTTGTGATTTGGCGCTATATAAAAAAAAAATTGATTGATTGATTGATTGGTGTCTGCTGTCTTCAGTGTTTGAATGGAGTGGCAGTTGGCTCAGGTTATGGACTCCAGTGAAAGGTTCACTGTCCTTGACTTTGTGCACGATGCTGGTACTTTTACAAAATTAATGGATGCCAGTCATCAGCAGTGCATCTGGATGTGGGGACAGCCTGTACTTGCTACGTGATTCAGTTACCTTGGCAATGATATTAATGTTTCTTGGTAACACTGGAATAAATTTCTATCAAATTAGTCATTACTCAGGGATTATGTTTCTGTGTAGGCTCTCAGTTGTCCAGGTGGTTTCCATAGTAGAGAAGCTTGAATCTTCGACTGGACTGGGTTGCTTGACGCAAGGACGTTTCGCTTCAAATTGCAGGAGCTTCCTCAGCTAAAATTCTTGCTCTGGAAGTCTGATTATGTCTGACTCTTGTAGAGAAGAATAAAACAGAAGCCAACAAAAGCCTAACCAGACCCCTCCTACTGAGGGGCAGACTGCTATAGGCTAGTCAATCAATCAATCAATCAATTTTATTTATATAGCGCCAAATCACAACAAACAGTTGCCCCAAGGCGCCTTATATTGTAAGGCAAGGCCATACAATAATTACGTAAAAATCCCAACGGTCAAAACGACCCCCTGTGAGCAAGCACTTGGTGACAGTGGGAAGGAAAAACTCCCTTTTAACAGGAAGAAACCTCCAGCAGAACCAGGCTCAGGGAGGGGTAGTCTTCTGCTGGGACTGGTTGGGGCTGAGGGAGAGAACCAGGAAAAAGACATGCTGTGGAGGGGAGCAGAGATCAATCACTAATGATTAAATGCAGAGTGGTGCATACAGAGCAAAAAGAGAAAGAAACACTCAGTGCATCATGGGAACCCCCCAGCAGTCTAAGTCTATAGCAGCATAACTAAGGGATGGTTCAGGGTCACCTGATCCAGCCCTAACTATAAGCTTTAGCAAAAAGGAAAGTTTTAAGCCTAATCTTAAAAGTAGAGAGGGTGTCTGTCGCCCTGATCTGAATTGGGAGCTGGTTCCACAGGAGAGGAGCCTGAAAGCTGAAGACTCTGCCTCCCATTCTACTCTTACAAACCCTAGGAACTACAAGTAAGCCTGCAGTCTGAGAGCGAAGCGCTCTATTGGGGTGATATGGTACTATGAGGTCCCTAAGATAAGATGGGACCTGATTATTCAAAACCTTATAAGTAAGAAGAAGAATTTTAAATTCTATTCTAGAATTAACAGGAAGCCAATGAAGAGAGGCCAATATGGGTGAGATATGCTCTCTCCTTCTAGTCCCTGTCAGTACTCTAGCTGCAGCATTTTGAATTAACTGAAGGTCATCCATGTCTTTATGTCTGTAAGACAATCCTGCAGTTTAGCTAATTGGTGTGTGTCCTCTGGCTTCATGGATAGATAAAGCTGGGTATCATCTGCGTAACAATGAAAATTTAAGCAATGCCGTCTAATAATACTGCCTAAGGGAAGCATGTATAAAGTGAATAAAATTGGTCCTAGCACAGAACCTTGTGGAACGCCATAATTAACCTTAGTCTGTGAAGAAGATTCCCCATTTACATGAACAAATTGTAATCTATTAGATAAATATGGTTCAAACCATCGCAGCGCAGTGCCTTTAATACCTATGGCATGCTCTAATCTCTGTAATAAAATTTTATGGTCAACAGTATCAAAAGCAGCACTGAGGTCTAACAGAACAAGCACAGAGATGAGTCCACTGTCTGAGGCCATAAGAAGATCATTTGTAACCTTCACTAATGCTGTTTCTGTACTATGATGAATTCTAAAACCTGACTGAAACTCTTCAAATAGACCATTCCTCTGCAGATGATCAGTTAGCTGTTTTACAACTACCCTTTCAAGAATCTTTGAGAGAAAAGGAAGGTTGGAGATTGGCCTATAATTAGCTAAGATAGCTGGGTCAAGTGATGGCTTTTTAAGTAATGGTTTAATTACTGCCACCTTAAAAGCCTGTGGTACATAGCCAACTAATAAAGATAGATTGATCATATTTAAGATCGAAGCATTAAATAATGGTAGGGCTTCCTTGAGCAGCCTGGTAGGAATGGAGTCTAATAGACATGTTGATGGTTTGGATGAAGTAACTAATGAAAATGACTCAGACAGAACAATCTGAGAGAAAGAGTCTAACCAAATACCGGCATCACTGAAAGCAGCCAAAGATAACGATACGTCTTTGGGATGGTTATGAGTAATTTTTTCTCTAATAGTTAAAATTTTATTAGCAAAGAAAGTCATGAAGTCATTACTAGTTAAAGTTAAAGTAATACTCGGCTCAATAGAGCTCTGACTCTTTGTCAGCCTGGCTACAGTGCTGAAAAGAAACCTGGGGTTGTTCTTATTTTCTTCAATTAGTGATGAGTAGTAAGTTGTCCTAGCTTTACGGAGGGCTTTTTTTTATAGAGCAACAGACTCTTTTTCCAGGCTAAGTGAAGATCTTCTAAATTAGTGAGACGCCATTTCCTCTCCAATTTACGGGTTATCTGCTTTAAGCTGCGAGTTTGTGAGTTATACCATGGAGTCAGGCACTTCTGATTTAAAGCTCTCTTTTTCAGAGGAGCTACAGCATCCAAAGTTGTCTTCAATGAGGATGTAAAACTATTGACGAGATACTCTATCTCACTTACAGAGTTTAGGTAGCTACTCTGCACTGTGTTGGTATATGGCATTAGAGAACATAAAGAAGGAATCATATCCTTAAACCTAGTTACAGCGCTTTCTGAAAGACTTCTAGTGTAATGAAACTTATTCCCCACTGCTGGGTAGTCCATCAGAGTAAATGTAAATGTTATTAAGAAATGATCAGACAGAAAGGAGTTTTCAGGGAATACTGTTAAGTCTTCAATTTCCATACTATAAGTCAGAACAAGATCTAAGATATGATTAAAGTGGTGGATGGACTCATTTATATTTTGAGCAAAGCCAATTGAGTCTAATAATAGATTAAATGCAGTGTTGAGGCTGTCATTCTCAGCATCTGTGTGGATGTTAAAATTGCCCACTATAATTATCTTATCTGAGCTAAGCACTAAGTCAGACAAAAGGTCTGAAAATTCACAGAGAAACTCACAGTAACGACCAGGTGGACGATAGATAATAACAAATAAAACTGTTTTTTGGGACTTCCAATTTTGGATGGACAAGACTAAGAGTCAAGCTTTCAAATGAATTAAAGCTCTGTCTGGGTTTTTGATTAATTAATAAGCTGGAATGGAAGATTGCTGCTAATCTTCCGCCTCGGCCCGTGCTACGGGCATTCTGGCAGTTAGTGTGACTCGGGGGTGTTGACTCATTTAAACTAACATATTCATCCTGCTGTAACCAGGTTTCTGTAAGGCAGAATAAATCAATATGTTGATCAATTATTATATCATTTACTAACAGGGACTTAGAAGAGAGAGACCTAATGTTTAATAGACCACATTTAACTGTTTTAGTCTGTGGTGCAGTTGAAGGTGCTATATTATTTTTTCTTTTTGAATTTTTATGCTTAAATAGATTTTTGCTGGTTATTGGTGGTCTGGGAGCAGGCACCGTCTCTACAGGGATGGGGGTAATGAGGGGATGGCAGGGGGAGAGAAGCTGCAGAGAGGTGTGTAAGACTACAACTCTGCTTCCTGGTCCCAACCCTGGATAGTCACGGTTTGGACGATTTAAGAAAATTGGCCAGATTTCTAGAAATGAGAGCTGCTCCATCCAAAGTGGGATGGATGCCGTCTCTCCTAACAAGACCAGGTTTTCCCCAGAAGCTTTGCCAATTATCTATGAAGCCCACCTCATTTTTTGGACACCACTCAGACAGCCAGCAATTCAGGGAGAACATGCGGCTAAACATGTCACTCCCGGTCCGATTGGGGAGGGGTCCAGAGAAAACTACAGAGTCCGACATTGTTTTTGCAAAGTTACACACCGATTCAATGTTAATTTTAGTGACCTCAGATTGGCGTAACCGGGTGTCATTACTGCCGACGTGAATTACAAGCTTATGTCGTGGTCCTTCTTTTTGGTCGTCTCAGGATGTCTTCTTTAGATAACACAAACTAATTGCAAGTGGTTTGCAAGAAAAGGACACAACACTTTGGAATAATTCAGCCTTAAGCAAGATAAAATGCACAGAGTTTTTAAGTTTATTTAAGCCTTCGACACAGAGCTTATACAAACTGAGTCCTCTAGAGAGACTGAATATGCGACGACCGCGCTCATATATATATTGGAGACCCGCGGGCATCGCTCCTCCTTTGACTTTTTTTATTTATTTTATTCCCAAGACATGGTTTTCTATTGGAAGCGTCCTCTAGTGAACCCTAAGGAGGTGTTAGGCCATTATTTCAATGTGACAAACGCTCCCATTAAAACTTGAAGGATTTACAACTGATTTTTTAAAAAAAACACCATCTGCCACAGGTGCAGCTGGCCTGAGGCCCACTGCACCTGGCCTGCGGGCTCATCACTGCTGGGATATCAGCCAACTCGGCTGCCAACTTGGAAAGTACCTAAGAGGCCTTGGAAAGTACCTAAGAGGCCTTGGAAAGTACCTGACAGACCGAATGACTAATAGAGCCCTTTTTTGGGTTGAACACCTGCTAGTTCAGTCAGAGGACATATAGTTCAGATCAGGACACTTGATAGTTCATCATAGTTCAAATAAGGACCTAAAAATTCTTCTAAGTAAAGTAAAGGCATTACATTGACATTAGTACAACCAATCATCTTCTGGCATCTATTGTCTCACTCAACCAGAGGCTCCAACCCATTATACTTGGTTCTACATATTATTTTGTTAAAGCGTCACACATTTATTATTTAAATGCATCAAACAACCTCTTCGTTACCACTATTTAGTCAACCAATCAAGAAACTATTCTAAGGTTAGAGCAGCTATATCTAGTTAAATGATAAACACAATAAATGGTTTCCCTTCATGTCCATCCTTAAGTCATTTGCCTTAATCAATCATATAATGGTTTTCATTATAGGCCATTTCTCAACATGTTCCACTTTGTTTTTCTTCTTTTTCAGCTTGTTTTCTAATGCCCTTTTTGGCCAGACGCCAAATTTAGGCGATGCATGTCTCTTGAGGCATGCTATAATTTAAGAAAAAGGGGTCCCTATGACGCCTCTAGTACTAACTTCCCAGCCATTCCGTGTAAGGGTCCCCTTTTTATAAATTTGCAATGTGATATCTATGTGTATGCATTTAGCTTTATCTGTGTTACGCAGATGATGGTAAGGACAGACATTTATCAGACCTTCGTTACTAACATCCACCCTTCTTCGTTTTTATTTACACTCGGATTTCTGAAACCAATCCATAATCCAAACTCAAGAGCCAAGGTCGTTGTCCGTTTTCAGAGCCATTAGGTCAGTCCACGCTACCCAGCATTTACTCAGCGTCTGAAGTTTTGGGAGAAGTTGGGGAATATGGGGAGGTTGGCCTTTCAGGGGTAGTGGGGGGAGGATCAGGAATTCTGGCTTTCAGACAGTCGCGCAGTTCTCTGATGGATTTTTCCAGCTCCTTGTGCTGCTTGGCCAAGTTGTACAGGGCCCCCAGAGAATTCTTGCCCACATTCAGGGTGGTGGTGGCCAGCCCTAGGTGTTCCCTCTCCATATGCTCCATCATGCTGGCTAGCATGTCCATACTAAACTGAAGACAACACAGTGGAGTATGGAGGCCCTCCTGAGCACAAGAGATGTTGGCATTGTCACGGTGTATCCTTAACAGGTATGCAGCTGTCTGACTCAGTTGTGGCATGATTTCATCAAATAGCCCATGGGGAATGTGATTTGTGAGGGGCAGGAGCTGCTCCAAGGTTTTTGGAGCAGACTCTTGTGGAAGACGAAGCTCTCGAGCCAAGATTGCCATGTCCAGTGGGGTGACCATGACCAGATTAAGGTTGTGCAGTCCAGGGGACAGGAAGTACAAGGGGGAAGGCATCTCGTGTGTGGGGGGAGTATTGTTGATGTCGCACGGGCAAGTGGTTGGGACACTCTGGGCATTTAGCAGCCTGTACAAAGCTCCCCTCTGTCCTGGTGGGTGAGTTCGGTTAAGGTCCACCCCTGCCGATCCTCCTCCAGAGGCACTGGGCTGATCGGAATATCTCTCCTGCCTTGGGGGTGGAAAGCTGGGGACAGGTCCTAGCAGTGAATTGGGTCTAGGATGCACTCGGGCGGTTGCTGCATATGGCCGACCTTGGCTGCCTTCCCTGGAGGTTATCATTGCCACTGGCACATGTGACTGTCTCCATGGCATCTGCGGAAGGGGTGTGTTCCTGAGTCCAAAGGGTCCTTCAGATGATGGTGGAGTCCTCGGGCCGACTCTTGCTGCAGGCAGATTCTGTGAAGCCGTCATCGCCAGGTGCTGGAACGATGAGGATCCTTCTGTTGCCAACTGGTTTAGTTGCTGGATGGAAGGCGGCTGTGGCGACCAATCATGGCTCGACCGTCCCTCCAGTATATCCTCTTCTCCAAACAGTTCTGAGAGTCCAATCAGACTTGATAGAGGCAGATCAGGCATAAGTCCCTGATCAGGGGAGTCTGGTCTCTCAGCCATACTCCTGTGTCCTATTAATATACATATACGGTCATTATTACTGCTTCATGTCATTCTTTCAGATATTGTCTATCCTATCCCTCATTGTTGTGGGTGCATGTGTGTGAATGTAAATGTGCGTGCATGTCTTCTTCCTCGTCTACAATATCACCAAGCACGGTCCATCCCAGTCCTCCCTATCTGGGGTATACGCCACAATATTAGGTAGCTGGGGGCTGTCGGGGAGGATAATTGGTATTTCATCCATTTCCATATATTCTGGTTCTTTGTCTATTTCGTTTGTGCTTTCTTCTAGGGCTCGGACGGCTAACAGTGGGAGCTGTCCTACTGTGGATGCAATCAATTTATTGACCAGAAATTTTATCAAGGGAATACCACAACATATTACCAGCAAGACCGCCACCCCTGTTAGTGCCAAGACTACACCTATCTGATATAACCAGTCTTTCCATGATATCCACCCTCTCCTTAGAGCCCCAAATAGTGTAAATAGTGGGCCAATATTCACTCCATTCCCTACGATGTATCCAGAATCGTCGGTTTCATTTCTCCCTCCTATGGAGTTACTTAATAGTTCCTGTTGCATCTCTTCAAGTGTGATTAAGAGCTCTGTCAAATTTCCGTCTTCCCCTGTACGCATGGGAATAGCTGTGCAACATTCGGTGGCTTTGATCATAATACAAACTCCTTGTTCATCAGCCATCATCATCTCGATAGCTAATCTATTTTGCATTGTCATTAGCGAGGTGGCGTGCAGTTGTTCGGTTAGGGCTCCTACAGCTGCCAATGTCCAATTCAAATATCTTTGTTGATTATACCACAAGTAATTAATCCACTGCACCTCCTGGAACCTAGAACGGACTTTTGGAGTAACCCCGAACAGAGCCAATGCCCATCCCCATTTATCCCTGTCTTCATCTGCTTTAACTCTGCTACTGTCTATGGCTTCTAATTCTCGGGGTATCCCTTCTGGTATCCCGTTTCTTACTGTGACGTTGTAGTCTGTTTTAAATGTCATTATTCCTCTTTTCTTACGAAGTTTCTGTGGCATGGGTTGTATTGAATTTGGCATTTCAATTACTGTTATTGCTCCTGTGAGCATCACGGGAGCACAAAGGCATTTCCAATTAGGGGACAGCGATGACAGGAGTTTCCTTCTTTGTCCGCATATCCAAAAGATGTCAGCCAAGGGTACCGTTCCCTTAGCTAAATTTGGAGTAGATACCCATGAAGCATGGGTGAGATTCAGTCCAATTACAGACCCCCCTGTGGCCGGTACTATTTGTTCACACTGTATGCCTGCTGCTGGCAGGGTGTGACATACGGTGATGTTCCATGATGCTTTGGCCGGTTTATATTCTTGCTGCTTTTGCATACACTGTATGTGGTGTTTTGACTGGGTCGTCCCTACCTGCCAATCGCTTATGTATTGTGCTACTAAGCCTTTAGCTATACAAAATGGGTGTATCATCCCTTTCTCTATTTTAATCATAGGTGGAATGGTTCCTTCTGTACTTAGAGGCACTGGACAAAGTTTACTGTCGGCAGCATATTTTTCATCCCCTACTGCCATTTTCATAACACATTGTGTATAGCACTCTGCTTGGTCTGAGTTATGTTGGGGACTCCTATAACAGTTGTTGATATCAGGTAGGGGTTTAGCCTGAGGTATCACACCCTTCCGGTGACAGGCTATGCAAGGCTTTTCACTGATCTGCCTAGCCGAAAATTTCAACCATTGGTAAAATAAATTGGTCTTCAACCCTTGTGTGCGGGCTAGGTCTGTACTGGGATCCCATCTCCCTAAGTGACTGCTTGTTTCTAGGCTTCTAATTGTCCTCTCTTTCCTTGGTTTGATTTTTACCCATTTTGAGGCTTCATGTACTGTAACAGTTACGTCTTGCTTGGTTTCCCTGCATCCTCTTTTATCACAAATTACCTCTATGTTGAGTGTTCCCTCCTCTTCACATTTGATGCTAATGGTTTCGCCTAATATGTAATCCCCCAGCTTTCCCTGTATTCCTATGTTCTTGTAGGCTTTTAATTTAATGTATACCAAATTATATGTTTTTGCTGTGTTTAGAATGCCTTGTTTAGTTGCTATTGCGGCCATGGCCACGGCACAGTCCGTTGTATGTTTTGGACGTCTATTTTCTCCCATACTAACCACCAGTAGTATTGTCAATCCTTTGAATAATTCCTTAATCATTGTTCTGGTGACTGTTGAGATGTGCTACTAGATGTGCTGCTGAGTGAGCTGTCGCTAGATAAGCTGTCACTAGGGATTTGTGGTGTATCTGTGCTTTGTCTGGGTTGTACTTCCTGCGGTTCGTCTGTCGGTAAATCTGCTGAGTTGCTGTCCAAGTCTGATGTCTCCTGTGGCCTGTCTATCTGTCGGTCTGTATCTCTGTCTGTCTGTTGGCCTGCGTCTCCAGTTGTTTCTGAGTCTGCATCTGAGTCTGTCGCTGCTCTATCTGGCAGGGATCCACTACTCTCTGAAGCTGTGTGTCGTCTTTGTTCAATAAGTCTCTGTGAGCGCCTTGGCCGGTGTTCGCCTGGCTGCAGGGAGGCGTGGCCTTCCCTCGGTGCTGCTTCTGGCTGCAGGGAGGCGTGGCCGTCCCTCGGTGCTGCTGTAGGGTCTCTGGCTTCTCTTGCTTCCCCCCTTGGCCCGGCGGCTCTGCCAAGACGAGCTTGCCGAGGCCGCAGGGGCGCTGGGCCACCAACCCTACAGCAGTGGTTTAAATGAAACCAAGTGTCCTTACCGTCTACTTGGACTGCTGTACGTGAGGCAAGAATAACTTTAAAAGGACCTTCTCGGCGGGGCCTGTCCCACTTCTTTTTGAACACTTTGACGTAAACCAGATCACCAGGCTGAATGGTCTGATTTTCAAGTGGAATCTCTGCTTCTCTGTCTTCTGTAGCACCTTTGACCTGCAAAAAGATAGTTTTGTGTATTTGGGTTAACTGTCTCAGATAATTATGCCATTCGTCTTGTAGCTGCTCCAGCGATGGTCCTTCGTAGGGTCCTCTCAGGTATGGAATAGGCATCGGCCGACCTGTAAGAGCTTCAAATGGTGTCAAATGGGTTAGTCGGTTAGTTTGTGAGCGCATTGACAATAGAGCAAGCTGCAACGCATCCAGCCAGGTTAGTTTGCCATTGCTGTCTGCTATGATTTTTGCTAGTTTGTTCTTTAAAATGCCATTAGCCCGTTCCACCGCCCCATTTGATTGGGGGTGATAAACACACCCAAATTTCTGTTTGATACCCAATTGTTTGAATGTTTCTTGTGTAACCTTGGCTACAAAAGCCCTACCGTTGTCAGATGAGATAGTATCTGGAATGCCAAATCTTGGAAAGACGTCTCGGCACAAGAATTTGGCTACTGTTTTATGGTCTTGATTTGCAGAGGCTACTGCCTCAATCCATCGGCTGAACCTGCATATCACTACCAAAACATATCTCATAACTCGGTTTTCAGTTCCCATGTCTATGAAATCCATCATAAGATGTCTGAATGGCCCATCAGGGACCGGAATGTGGGCTAAAGGGGCTGTGAATGATTTCCGGACATTGTACTGTGCACATACCTCACACTCATTCAACAAACGGTCCACTGTAGCTGCCATATATGGTGACCACCAGACAGCTTTTAGTTTGTTCATAATTTGGACTCGCGAACAATGATCGGGTCCGTGGGCCCAAATGATTGCATGTCGTAATAAATTGGTGGGTAACACAAAATGTCCATGACTACTGCGCCACAGCTTGTCCGCTGGCCCCTGACTATGTGTCTCAATAGCGCCTCGTTTAACCCACATTCGTTTTTCTTCTCCACTGGCCCTACTTTGAGCCACTATCAGTGCGTCAAGTGAAACCAGTGGGGCACAATCTTGGATGGTTAACAGGGGAAACATATTTTCCCCTTGTGCTCCTTTGCGAGCTGTGTCATCTGCTAGGTTGTTACCTTGAGCTATGATGTTATTATTCTTTTGATGACCTGCACATTTAATGATGGCTACCTCAGACGGTAATTGGAGAGCTTGTAACAGTTGGGAAATCGCTTCTCCATGAGTGACAGGGGTGCCATCTGCTCTCAGGAATCCCCTTTGTTTCCAAATGTTTGCACGTACATGACATACGCCATAAGCGTAGGCTGAGTCTGTGTAGATATTAACACATTGATCTTTAGCTATCTGGCAAGCCATAGTTAAGGCTTTGATTTCTGCCAGTTGGGCTGAACAAGGCTGATCAATTCCTTGGGACTCCAGTAATTCAAAGGTCTCGCCATCCGTGTTTAGTTTAACAATCCCCATACCCGCATGCAATCCCGCGGCATCCCGAAAGCATGAGCCGTCCACGAACAGGGTTAGATCTGCATCTATGGCGTGATTATACAAATGTTCTCTGGCTCTCAAAAATTTCTCTGTCTCTGCCACACAGTTATGTGGAGTACCATCTAACGGTGTGGTCAATTTGGTGGCGGGATTCACCGTGTGACAACGTTGTATTGTTATTTCTGGAGCGGACAACACAACTTCATTTCCAGTGCGTCTAGCTTGTGTTAAGACAAAACGTTGACTGGTTAGCAGGGCATGTAACTGATGCGACGTGTACAACGTTACTGCATGTCCCATGATTATGGATGATGCTTTTTGAAATGCAAAGGCAGCTGCTGCTAGACCCTGATAGCATGGTGGCAATCCTGTTTCAATGTTGTCAAGCTTTGTACTATAATAGGCCAATGGTTGTTTTCCTTCATTTGTTTCCTGCATTAGTACAGCACAAGCATAACCATCTTTTTCAGTAACATACAAATGGAAAGGTTTCCCATAATCTGGGTTACCTAACGCGGGAGCAGATTGCATGTCTGTTTTTAGGGCCTCAAAAAGCTCCCGTTGCCTCATCTGTCCAGACGAGGAGAGCTGCATTGCTTGTTTGCCCCACTGCTCTAATCATGGCACGTAAAGGTGCAGTTTTTATAGCATAATCACAAATCCACGGCCGACTGTACCCTGCCATCCCAAGGAATGAAAGCATCTGTCCCACTGTTTGGGGTTTGGGAGCCTTGATTATAGCCTCCACTTGGCTTGGGGCTATACATCGCGTGGTCCCACACAACTGTCTTCCCAAGTATTCTACTTGTTGTTTGCAGAACTGCAATTTGTCCTTACTTACTTTATGACCTCCATCTGCCAATGCATGCAATACAATTAATGAATCTTTTTCACACTGTTCTTGAGTCTCTGATGCAATAAGGAGATCATCCATATATTGTACCAATGTACTGGGTATGTCAAGGTGTTGTAAATCTTCAGCCAGGACTTTGTTAAAGATGGCTGGGGACAGGTTCAGTCCCTGAGGTAGCCGTGTATACGTTAGCTGTTGTCCCAGAAATGTGAATGCAAACAAATGTTGTGAGTCTGGGTGCACAGGCACACTGAAATAGGCTGAACACAGATCGATTACTGTGTACCATTTTGCTCCAGCAGGGATGCTTGATAGTATAGTATGCAGATCAGGTACTATAGGTGCATCCATTTCTATTATTGCATTGATAGGACGCAGATCATGTACCAACCGATACTCTTTGGTATTGTTTTTAGGGATAGGATAGATAGGAGTATTGCATGGGCTTGCAGTTTTTATTAAAACTCCAGCTGCCATTAGTCCCTTAATTACTGGTTTTATGCCTTCAATAGCCTGAGGTTTTAATGGATACTGCCTTTGGTGAGGCAGTTTTGCTCCCGGTTTTACTTTTATTTTTACTGGTAAGGCTGTTTTTACTAGTCCTACATCTGTTTTGCTTTTGGACCACACCACTGGTGGTATTTGCTCTAACAATTTCTCTTGTTGGGCCGATAACACCATCTGTCCCTCTGGTCTAGGATTGAGCTCCACTTTTTGAGCTATAGCCTCATCATTTACTTTTAAGTTAATTCGTATAAACTGCTGGTCTTTCGACAGATGTACTTGTAGACTTTCCATGTTTTGCCATTCTTCAACTTCTGAGGCTGTCTTTACCATTGGACCTAGGTCATGGGATTCGTACTTTTCTGAGACTAAAAGGGTCACATGAGGCGTGGCATTCGACACTTGATACCATTGTTGTTCAGCTGAAGTTAGCTTGACAGAAGCTGCGGCCCCTTGGGGGCCTAAATAAATTTCTGTGGTGGTTATGTGAGACAGCCGTTGACTCATCAATGCATCCCAGCAGCATGCATAGTCAGTCTGTTCTTGTTTGGTATCGAACATCAGGGTGACATGTAAAGGTAAACTAGGTGTATATACTGCTGCATAGTGTTGTTCTGCCCAGGGCTTCCATTTTTCCCATTCTAGTTGAAGATTTGAATTTTCTGGTTGTAACTTCAGCCAGTATACCATGGGTTGCACAGTTCGGACCTTGTTTTCCATGTCCATAAGCACCATAATGTTGGTGAGTGCTTCGTCAGGAAAGTGTATTTGCAGTCCTTGATGGGTACACACTATCTGGGTTTGTAGCTTACATAAAATGTCTCTTCCCAGCAAATTCACAGGTGTATTTTGTGAGTATAACAGGGGTGTTTCAATTGTTTTTCCTGCAATCGTTACAGGAAGTGGGCGTGTAAAAGGTATTATTTGAGTTTTCCCAGAGAAGCCGATGGTCTTAATTACAGACCCAGAGAGGGGGAGATGAGCGCCCATTTTCCCTATGCAAGAGTATGTTGCCCCTGTATCCACCATGAAAGGAAAATCTCTGTTCTGTATATTAACGGTGACGGTTGGCTCTTCCTTAGGTATCATAGAAATCGCCAATGCCACCGTTTCCCCCTCTGTCTTCTCTAGGCCCCCCTATTGCCAATAGGCAGAGGGTCCAACCCAAGGTCGGGCTGGACAGTTTCTCATTCGATGTCCAGGTTGTCCACAGCTCCAACACTCATTAGAGGGTTGATCCCCTATTGGGGGTGTTGGTCCCATAGGCGGTCCCGCTTGACTGTTCCTGGGAGCTGAGTTCTGGAATCTGCTTCCAAATGGAGGTTGGCGAGATCCTCTTCGCCACCCTGCTCTTTGACCCTGAAAATTCCGTGACTCTCCTCTCCACCCATGACTGTAGGTGAGTCCATTCCCGGGTGTGCCAGTGCTATGGTAGTGATAGTGATGCTCCACTGGTGCTGAGACTTCTCCTGCAGGAGTGCTCCCTGCTGCTCCTTGGGGCTCTGTGTGGCTGTTACCACAGGTGCCTGTATGGTGGCAGCAGTGTTTGCCATAGGGCCTGTGCTTGCCGGCTCAGAAGGAACAGGGGTCATCATAGGTGCCTGGGTCTTTGTTTTTTCTTTCTTGCCTTTGGTTAGTTCTCCCAACTGCATCTGCACCAATTTTTTCATCAGGGATTTTGCTGCATCTTCTTCTTTTTGTTTTTCTTTCTTGTAGATTTCAAGATGGTGACAAATATGCTCAGAGTATAAAGCCCAATTCATTTTCGATAGTCCCACGACTCCATCTAGGGCTTTCTGAACCTCATTTGGCAGAGCCTTTTTTACAGTTATTTTAAATAGGATTTCAGTTGCTGGAGAATGGTTCCATGCATTTCCTGTTTCCTCCGCCCATCTCTTCTGGAATCGGTGCAGGAACTTCTTTGGGCACTCTTCAGGTGTCCACTCCTCATCATCCAATTTAGAGGGATCCAAGACCTCAGGGTACTTTCTTCTCAGTCCTTCCCACATGGAGTTTCTATAGCAATTAAAGGGGACTTCATCATGTTGATTAGTGCCCATCATCTGTGTTAGTCCAACCTTTCCTGCTAGTTCTTCAGTGTCATGTTTTCCCATTACATGCATTAGCAAGGCTTTTATGTCACCTAAAGACAAGGTTACCCCTGCAGTGCCCTCTTCTAAGGCAGTTATCCATCTCCCAGCTCCTTGGGTGATGTCTGGCAGCCTGTTGGCCAGCCCCACCATGTCTGTCCAGCTCCATGGGGTATACACATGATGAACATTTCTGACCACCAGTGGGCATATGAGGTCTTTGTTCTCCTCTTCGTCTGTGGGGGCTCCATACTGTCTTCCAGATCGAGTGTGACTAACTGGTCCCAGGCGGTCCATCAAGTTAGTTATGTCCTGTTCTAAAGCCGTTATGTCTTTGGCTACACATTGATGTCTTTGCCTGAGTCGGGCCTCTTTTGCACTCTGTTGTGAAAGTGTAGGTACACGGACCCACAACAGGGGGCGTAATGAACGGACAATGGAGGAAGGTGAATAACAAGTTTTACTGTTGTAAAACGAGCACAACGAATACAACAATTAACAATTTGGGGTCGAATCCGCTGGTGTCGTGTGGGCAGGCTCGAAGGTAGGAGACGTCCGTCTCAGTCGAACCGGAACCACCCAGATCTCCTCTGCCACCGAACCCTGGAAATACTGGAACCGCCAAGTCCCGAATTCCCAGGTGGCCACTGCCTCCGCTCGTCGGATCCGGTACTGCTGGCGGGAGAGAGCAACAACACACAGATGTGGATGCGACAGCACCCAGTAACGGAGAGGGGAGAAGCCGCCTCCACCTCTTGACAATATATCGCAGGAAGGTGAGTACTTATCCAAGCAATTTAGCTGTTAGTAGTCAGCAGTCCTGAAACAGTTTACAAGTCTTAGCTGGTTATTCAGAATTTGAATGCAGAGTACGTTACCTCAGTATTAAGGCGATATCTCGGCACTGAGGTGGAGACGCCGTCCTGATGATATACCCCTGTGCTGAGTGGAGTCAGCTGTGTCCAGTAATGGGTGACAGCTGTCACCCTGACAGCTCTCGTAAGGCGGCGGCGCCCTCTGGTGCCTGGAGCCCGCACTCCAGGCAGGGCGCCCTCTGGTGGTGGTGGGCCAGCAGTACCTCCTCTTCAGCGGCCCACACAACAGGACCCCCCCCTCAACGGGCGCCTCCTGGCGCACGACCGGGCTTGTCCGGATGGCGACGGTAGAAGTCGGCCAGGAGGGCCGGGTCCAGGATGAAGCCCTTCTTCACCCAGGAGCGTTCTTCGGGGCCGTACCCCTCCCAGTCCACCAGGTACTGAAAACCCCGGCCCATCCGACGGACGTCGAGGAGCCGGCGCACGGTCCAAGCCGGTTCCCCGTCGATGAGCCGGGCAGGAGGTGGTGCCGGACCCGGGGTGCAGAGGGGTGAGGTGTGATGGGGTTTTATCCGAGAGACATGAAAAACGGGATGAATCCGCAGCGAGGCCGGAAGCTGGAGCCTCACTGCGGCGGGATTGATGACCTTGAGGATTGTGAAGGGACCAATGTATCGTTCTTGGAGTTTGGGGGAGTCCACTTGAAGGGGAATGTCCTTGGTGGACAACCACACTTCCTGCCCAGGACGATACTTGGGGGCCGGGGCCCGCCGCCGGTCTGCATGGTTCTTCGCCCTCGTCCGGGCCTTCAACAAAGCAGAGCGGGCGGCACGCCACACCCGACGGCACTTCCGTAGGTGGGCCTGGACCGAGGGCACACCGACCTCTCCCTCGACCACCGGAAACAAGGGGGGCTGATACCCCAAGCACACCTCAAACGGGGAGAGGCCGGTGGCTGATGACACTTGGCTGTTGTGGGCGTACTCGATCCAGGCCAGGTGGGTACTCCAGGCCGTCGGGTGCGCGGCTGTCACACAGCGTAGTGTCTGTTCCAATTCTTGGTTGGCCCGCTCTGCTTGCCCGTTGGTCTGGGGGTGGTACCCGGACGAAAGGCTGACCGAGGCCCCCAGTTCCCGGCAGAAGCTCCTCCAGACGTGCGAGGTGAACTGGGGACCACGATCGGAGACGATGTCTGATGGTATTCCATGCAGACGGACGACGTGGTGGACCAGGAGGTCCGCTGTCTCCTGGGCCGTTGGGATCTTCGGGAGGGCCACGAAGTGGGCCGCCTTGGAGAAACGGTCCACTATCGTGAAGACGACGGTGTTTCCCTGGGACGGCGGGAGACCCGTGACAAAGTCCAGGCCGATGTGGGACCAGGGGCGATGAGGCACGGGCAGTGGCTGTAGCTGCCCTGAGATCTTCCTATGGTCGGCCTTGCCCCTGGCGCAGGTGGTACAGGCCTGGACGTAGTCCCGGACGTCGGCCTCCAGGGATGCCCACCAGAAGCGTTGCCGGACGACTGTCACGGTTCTTCGCACCCCAGGGTGACAGGAGAGTTTGGAACCGTGACAGAAGTCCAGGACTGCAGCCCTAGCTTCTGGTGGGACGTATAGTCTGTTCGTTGGTCCGTTTCCGGGGTCCGGGTCACGGGTCAGGGCCTCCCGGACGGTCTTCTCCACGTCCCAGGTGAGGGCAGCCACGATAGCGGACTCCGGGATGATGGGATCCGGGGGATCCGACGGTTCCGTTTTGACTTCGTCTTCGTGCACCCGGGACAATGCATCCGATCGTTGATTCTTGGTCCCGGGACGGTAGGTAATCCGGAAGTCAAAACGGCCAAAGAACAGTGACCAGCGGGCTTGCCTGGGGTTCAGCCGCTTGGCGGTCCTGATGTACTCCAGGTTCCGATGGTCAGTGAAAACCGTGAATGGCACGGTTGTTCCCTCCAACAGATGTCTCCACTCTTCGAGGGCCTCTTTCACAGCAAGGAGTTCCCGATTGCCGACGTCATAGTTCCGTTCAGCGGGGGTCAACCTGCGGGAAAAATAGGCACACGGGTGAAGGACCTTATCGGTCTTCCCGCTCTGGGAGAGCACCGCTCCTATCCCTGAGTCCGAAGCATCCACTTCAACCACTAACTGGCGGCTAGGATCGGGCTGCACCAGAACTGGTGCAGACGAAAAGCGCCGTTTTAACTCCTTGAACGCGGCTTCGCACCGATCCGACCAGGTGAAGGGGACTTTTGGTGAGGTCAGGGCTGTCAGGGGGCTAACTACCTGACTGTAGCCCTTAATGAACCTCCTGTAGAAATTAGCAAAGCCGAGGAACTGTTGCAGCTTCCTACGGCTTGTGGGTTGGGGCCAATCTCTCACCGCCGCAACCTTGGCCGGATCTGGGGCGACGGAGTTGGAGGAGATGATAAACCCCAGGAAGGACAAAGAAGTGAGGTGGAATTCACACTTCTCGCCCTTCACAAACAGGCGGTTCTCCAACAACCGCTGCAGAACCTGACGGACATGCCGGACATGAGTCTCAGGATCCGGGGAAAAGATGAGTATATCGTCCAGATACACGAAGATGAACCGGTGCAGGAAGTCCCGCAAGACATCGTTTACCAACGCTTGGAAGGTCGCGGGAGCATTAGTGAGACCGAACGGCATGACCAGGTACTCAAAATGGCCCAACGGGGTGTTAAATGCCGTCTTCCATTCGTCTCCCTTCCGGATCCGAACCAAATGATACGCATTCCTAAGATCAAGCTTGGTGAAGATCTTGGCTCCATGCAAGGGGGTGAACACCGAATCCAACAAGGGCAACGGGTATCGATTGCGAACCGTGATTTCGTTCAACCCCCTATAATCAATGCATGGACGAAGCCCGCCATCTTTTTTACCCACAAAAAAGAAACCAGCACCCATCGGAGAGGTGGAATTCTGGATCAACCCGGCAGCTAATGAGTCCCGGATGTAGGTCTCCATTGATTCGCGTTCCGGCCGTGAGAGGTTGTACAGCCTACTGGACGGGAACTCACTGCCTGGAACCAAATCAATGGCACAATCATACGGGCGGTGGGGAGGAAGCGTGAGAGCCAGATCCTTGCTGAACACGTCAGCGAGGTCATGGTACTCCGCCGGCACCGCCTTCAGATTGGGCGGGACTCGGACCTCCTCCTTAGCTTGGGAGCCGGGAGGAACCGAGGAACCTAGACACTCCCGATGGCAGGTTTCGCTCCACTGAACCACTACCCCGGACGGCCAATCAATCCGGGGATTGTGTTTTAGCATCCAGGGAAAACCCAAAACCACACGGGAGGTGGCCTGAGTCACAAAGAACTCGATCACCTCCCGGTGGTTACCTGACACCACCAGAGTTACTGGAGGTGTCTTATGCGTGATTGGTGGGAGTAGGGAGCCATCTAGCGCCCGAACCTGCACAGGCGAGGTAAGAGCCACCAGAGGGAGCCCTATCTCCCTCGCCCATCTGCTGTCCAGCAGATTCCCCTCAGAGCCCGTGTCCACCAGTGCTGGGGCCTTCAGGGTTGAATCCTCAAACAGGATCGTGACTGGGAGTCGTGTGGCAATGTGGGTGTGTCCCACGTGAATGTTTTGGCCCACCCCTGGCCCAGTCTCTAGGGGCGGGCGTTGGAGTTGTAATCGCTCGGGGCAGTCATTTGCGAGATGCTCACTCGAGCCACAAACAAAACAAGCTCCGTGGGCCCACCTCCTTTGTGCTCCAGGTGCCCTAAATGTTGCCCTGCTCGTGTCCATAGCTTCGTCAGCAGGGGGAGCCATAGGCGCACGGAGCGCAGGAACAGAGGAGCGTGGGGAGGGCGGAGCTCGATCGGACCCGGAAGGGAGAGGGACGACGCGTGCCTGGCCACGCCCTTCGCCTCGTTCCCGACGGCGTTCTTCTAACCGGTTGTCGAGTCGTATGACCAAATCGATTAGCCCATCTAAGTCCCGCGGTTCGTCCTTCGCCACCAGGTGCTCTTTTAGGACCAGTGACAGTCCGTTTACAAAGGCGGCGCGGAGGGCAGTGCTATTCCAGCCGGATCTCGCCGCCGCGATGCGGAAGGCGACTGCATAGGCAGCTGCGCTCCGACGCCCCTGTCTCATTGACAGTAGTGCGGTTGAAGCGGACTCTCCTCTGTTGGGATGGTCGAACACTGTTC
The DNA here is from genome assembly GCF_902500255.1 of Thalassophryne amazonica. Lineage (NCBI taxonomy): Eukaryota > Metazoa > Chordata > Actinopteri > Batrachoidiformes > Batrachoididae > Thalassophryne > Thalassophryne amazonica. The sequence continues at coordinate 15,464,938 of NC_047110.1, read as the reverse complement.
TGAGCTCCCGTACAAACCCATCGTATGTATGAAGGAGCCGTGAATTCTGCTCCCAGAGCGCTGTAGCCCAAGCGCGTGCCTCCCCGCGAAGCAGATTTATTACATAAGCTACTTTGCTAGCATCAGTCGCGTACATCACGGGACGCTGTGCGAAGACGAGCGAACACTGCATCAGAAAATCCGCGCACGTCTCCACACAGCCTCCGTACGGTTCTGGAGGGCTTATGTATGCTTCTGGGGAAGGAGGAAGGGACCGTTGAACGACCAGTGGAACGTCACTTTCACGCGCAGGGTCCTCGGGAGGGAGAGACGCAGCGGCGCCCGGAGGGCGCGCCTCCACTTGTGCGGCGAGAGCCTCCACCCTGCGGTTTAGGAGAACGTGCTGCTCGGTCATTAAATCGATCCGAGAGGTGAAAGCGGTGAGGATCCGCTGCAACTCACCGATTACCCCTCCCGAAGCCGCCGACGCGCCTTGGTCTTCCATTGGCCGTTCAACAGCCGGTTGACGCCCCTCGGGGTCCATGACGCTGGCCGAGATATCCTGTTGTGAAAGTGTAGGTACACGGACCCACAACAGGGGGCGTAATGAACGGACAATGGAGGAAGGTGAATAACAAGTTTTACTGTTGTAAACGAGCACAACGAATACAACAATTAACAATTTGGGGTCGAATCCGCTGGTGTCGTGTGGGCAGGCTCGAAGGTAGGAGACGTCCGTCTCAGTCGAACCGGAACCACCCAGATCTCCTCTGCCACCGAACCCTGGAAATACTGGAACCGCCAAGTCCCGAATTCCCAGGTGGCCACTGCCTCCGCTCGTCGGATCCGGTACTGCTGGCGGGAGAGAGCAACAACACACAGATGTGGATGCGACAGCACCCAGTAACGGAGAGGGGAGAAGCCGCCTCCACCTCTTGACAATATATCGCAGGAAGGTGAGTACTTATCCAAGCAATTTAGCTGTTAGTAGTCAGTAGTCCTGAAACAGTTTACAAGTCTTAGCTGGTTATTCAGAATTTGAATGCAGAGTACGTTACCTCAGTATTAAGGCGATATCTCGGCACTGAGGTGGAGACGCCGTCCTGATGATATACCCCTGTGCTGAGTGGAGTCAGCTGTGTCCAGTAATGGGTGACAGCTGTCACCCTGACAGCTCTCGTAAGGCGGCGGTGCCCTCTGGTGCCTGGAGCCCGCACTCCAGGCAGGGCGCCCTCTGGTGGTGGTGGGCCAGCAGTACCTCCTCTTCAGCGGCCCACACAACACACTCTCAATGATGATCTCACCAGAAATCTTTCGGGTGGGTGGCTCTGTAATGTGATTCCCTTGATTAGGTGTCGATTGTTGTAATATTCTTCTTTCCTCGGCGTCCCTATGTCTTTGTATTCTTTCCTTCGCTAGCCGAAGCTGCTCAGCTAGTTCTTCATTATCTCTTCTGGCCAGATCCAGTGTGTCACAGAAGCTCTTGTGCCACTCTTTGGAACCTCTATAGCCTGAGAAGGTCCAGTCGGTTGACTTATGGTGGGAGGAGACAGTTTTCAGTGGACCTCGATGTGCAGGTGGAGCCTTCAGGTCTCTCTCTCTATCTTCGTCTGCCTCAGTGTCACTTTTATATGTGGCCCCCCTTGCTGGTCGTGGTGAGCAACCACTTACTTCCGGACTTGGAGACCTTGTATGATCCATTTGACAGACCGAGGACCTGTCTCCTTGTGGCTCCCGAGCTTTTAGTGTCAGTGTGAATTTGCCCTCCACATCCATGCCTTGGTCCTCTTCACGAGTTCCTAATACAAATTGTCCAGCTGTCCTTCCCATATCATGACGTTTATATGGGGGTGGCTCTGCTTCCCAGCTTGGTGCACTGGCTTTAGTCTCTTTGGATCTTTCCTCTGTAATTTTTTCTTTTTTCTGCTGTAGCCTCTGTGCTTCCTGCTTGAACAAGGCCAAAACTTATTTTTCTTCAGTGCGTTTTTTGTTGTTATTCACGTTCTTCAGCTGATCTTTAATTTCTTTTTTCTGTATTTCTACCGCAACTGCTTCACACATCACCGGATCAAATGATCCCTCCAAAGGCCATTGCCTGCCCCCATGTGACCTTTTGTGCCACTTTCTCATACACTGGTTGGCCTTAATGCGTTTTCCTGGATACTTTCTTAGTACTAAGTCTAGAGGGGTACTTTCCCGACCTTGACCTTGAGAGTTACCCATGTAACCCTGACAAACGCTATGTGAGGTGTTTCTATGGTATTCTGGTAGTCCCTCAGGGGCTGTCCTGATCCAGACCAATAGCTTGCCGGCTGTAACACCTGTTTTGTATTTTAAACCCTTAAAAGGATTAAATTTCCAACTGTTTTGCCCGTCTTCTTTTTCTTTAACTAAATATGAAAATTTACCTGTTTCCCACCGAACCTTCCTTGGGACCACAGTCAGAGTCAACCTAGGAAACAGTTCTTCACCTGGATTGGTTGGTAGTGTTATTAAATGATTTAATGGTATGCTAATTTCTTTATTAGGATCAGCACAAAGCAGCTCCAGCCACGGGGTTAAACCCTGATCCCACAGACGTCTTATCAGCAGCTCCCAATTAATTAGAGGGAATTGTTCTTTCTTTTGCTTCAGATTGATTACCTTAGTAATCTGCCATAATTTCTGATTGATCTCTTGTTCGTCCTGCCAATGTTCTGCTCCTACACTGTCAAAATAGGTCCTTTCCAGCCAAAAATGTGTCCTGATTCCCTGGGTTTCGATGTCTCCGTCAGTCAAGTAATGTTCTGGGAGTATTATTTCATCATCACTTAAGTCTCCCATCAATGACTGTCCCAAGCATTGATCAGTCTGTCAGCTTTTTCACTGTAATCTAAGCTTTAACTCTTTTGATTTATAACCAACTTTATTTCTTTAATCCTCTTACAACCCTAACACGTCCTAATGTCTTCGCTCTCGACTTTCTATTTTCCTTCTAATTTCTCACTTTCCGCTTCTCTTGTCTTTTTTTGCTATGCTTGTTTATTAGTTTTCTTTCTTTGAAATAATATCTACCTTCTCTGTATTTACATAGCAATCTCTTCTCCTGTCTTTTTTTTCTCCACTGTCTCTGTTTCTCACTTTCCTCTTTGCCTGTCATGCACCTCCCAAGTCCTCCTGTTGGGTCTAAACGTCTCCTCCTCCTCGTACTGTTCACATTAATCTTGTATGTCAGCCAGCCTGCAAGCCCTCACAGCTTGCCTGCAACTCCCCGCTTACTTTCCGCTCTCCCACACAACAATCTTCAAAAGCTTTATACACAAAAATTATTAAAAACAAATTTCTATATATCTCTATCTAGACTTCTGCCACTCTTCACTCCGTGGCTTTAAACAACCTTTTTAATCACTTAACACCAATGTGTTCTGTTTGAGTATGTATCTCTTCTTCACGTTAGACAGCTCTCCGGCGCTGCCAGCAACTCGTATATTATTTTTAACAAGCTCCTCTTTGAGCGTACAATATTTCATTTATTTCTACTCCTTACCGCGCCTCGCGTGCGTATACTGTGCTTTCCTGCACTTTCTTCTCACTTGTATATGTTTCCTACGCTCTCCAAGCGTACATTATATCTACTTTTTTTTTTCACTTACTGAGCCCCTCGTGAGCTTAATGTGCCTTTGCACTGAAAATACTCTCTTTTTCCCAATTCTTTTCTTATAAAAACTCATATTACTGTGTACTTAATTACTTATTATTCAGTATGCACTAATCTTCACTTCTATATTTCTCCCACGCCCCACAAGCGTGTATTTGGTGCCTTACTGCACTATTTTCTGCTTCATTAATTCTCATGTATTCTGCACTAACTCTTCATTTTTTATAGTTTTTTCTCTTTTCTTAAAAAATGATGTCCTTTATTGAGCTCTTTTTACTTACTGTCAGCTGTGCTTCTTTGCACTTTTTCTCTTTAAATCTCTTTATCACGTACGGTATTTCTATTGCGCCCCCTCAGGCGCTTATCTTGTGCTTCCTCTGCACTTATTCTCTGTTAAACTCTTTTTTCTCAAATAATTTTACTTCAGTCTCTTTTTTTCTTTAAATAACCTTGTATTACCTTGTACCTATTTGTCAGTATACTCCCCTAAACTAACCCCTACAGCGCATGATATCAGCCGGCACGTTAGTAACGAATTTCAACACCAATTATTCCCCAAGCATCCAGGTTAGTTCTCCATGCACTCTTTTCCGCACCAGAGTTCATGAACATTCCTGACCTTTCACTCACACAGACATTCTTTTTCCCGGGAACACACACACCTTCTGAGCATTTTATCTACAAGGCCTGATAATTTTCAATCTTATCTTTTTAGTCTCTTGTCAATTTTCTTAGTCCAGGTTCTTTTGGGTAAGAGGCAATTAAAAATATCACCTGTCAACTTGGGCGGAAATCCCGACTCACTCCTCCAGATCGTGCAGAAGTTATAAAAGGTTTCTGCTTACCTTTTAGTCGTGATCACTGTTATTTACGGTCTGGAGGGATGAGCTGGACCGTCCCAGGCTGCCGGAATGCCCCTGGACCCTCCTGAAGCTGGCTCGCCAAGTTCTGTCATGGTCCTTCTTTTTGGTCATCTCAGGATGTCTTCTTTAGATAACACAAACTAATTGCAAGTGGTTTGCAAGAAAAGGACACAACACTTTGGAATAATTCAGCCTTAAGCAAGATAAAATGCACAGAGTTTTTAAGTTTATTTAAGCCTTTGACATAGAGCTTATACAAACTGAGTCCTCTAGAGAGACTGAATATGCGACGACCGCGCTCATCTATATATTGGAGACCCGCGGGCATTGCTCCTCCTTTGACTTTTTTTTATTTATTTTATTCCCAAGACATGGTTTTCTATTGGAAGCGTCCTCTAGTGAACCCTAAGCAGGTGTTAGGCCATTATTTCAATGTGACAAATGCTCCCATTAAAACTTGAAGGATTTACAACTGATTTTTTTTTTTAAAAAACACCATCTGCCACAGGTGCAGCTGGCCTGAGGCCCACTGCACCTGGCCTGCGGGCTCATCACTGCTGGGATATCAGCCAACTCGGCTGCCAACTTGGAAAGTACCTAAGAGGCCTTTGAAAGTACCTAAGAGGCCTTGGAAAGTACCTGACAGACCGAATGACTAATAGAGCCCTTTTTTGGGTTGAACACCTGCTAGTTCAGCCAGAGGACATATAGTTCAGATCAGGACACTTGATAGTTCATCATAGTTCAAATAAGGACCTAAAAATTCTTCTACATTTACCAAATTTATGCTTAGCCTTAGCCAGCAGTTTCAAATTTCCTTCAATGTCGCCTGCTCTGGCCCCCGGAAGACAATTGACTATGGTTGCTGGTGTCGCTAACTTCACATTTCTCAAAACAGAGTCGCCAATAACCAGAGTTTGATCCTCGGCGGGTGTGTCGTCGAGGATTGTCGAGTGGGGAAAAACGGTTAGAAATGTGAACGGGTTGGCGGTTTACATGGGGCTTCTGTTTAGAACTACGCTTCCTCCTCACAGTCACCCAGTCGGCCTACTTTCCTGGCTGCTCGGGATCTGCCAGAGGGAAACTAACGGTGGCTAAGCTACCTTGGTCCGCACCGACTACAGGGGCCTGGCTAGCTGTAGAATTTTCCACGGTGCGGAGCCGAGTCTCCAAATCGCCCAGCCTGGCCTCCAAAGCTACGAATAAGCTACACTTATTACAAGTACCATTACTGCTAAAGGAGGTCGAGGAATAACTAAACATTTCACACCCAGAGCAGAAAAGTGCAGGAGAGACAGGAGAAGCCACCATGCTAAACCGGCTAAGAGCTAGTAGCTGCGCTAAGCTAGCGGATTCCTAAAGACACACAAAGTGAATAATGTGTAAATAATTTAGAGGTGATTCAGCAGAAGGAGTGCTTTAGTTAAGGCACGTAAAGATTACACTGTGAAACAAATCATTATCTAGGTAACTAGATCAATCTAACTGCGCAGATTAAACAGCTAACAGATACAGCAAAACACCGCTGTGCTCCAGAACAGGAAGTGATACAATACCGCAGTGAGAGCCAACCACCTGTCCCTCGCTGTCCCTCTAATGATGGGATGGATGCCTTTCTGATGGCTCCCTTGATGACGTGAATGACTCATTACCATGAACAAAAGACTGAAACTCCTTTGACCTCAGTACCCCATTGTAAACAGGGGATAAATTGTGTCTCAGATCCTCTCCTTGATTAAGGCTGGGTTTCAGACGTTTCACAAAGAATGCCTCCTTGACCCCTCTCTCAAACCATTTCTTCTCTCTGGCTAATATTTTAACTTCCTTGTACTCAAACGTGTGGTTAGTGTCTTTAAGGTGGAGATGAACCGCAGACTGAGGTCCACTGGAGCCCTCTCTGCGGTGCTGGTATAGCCTTTTTTGTAAAGGTTGCTTCGTTTCACCTATGTAGTGTTCGTTACAGTTTTCCTGACATCTGATAGAATACACTACATTGCTCTGTTTGTAACTAGGGATCATGTCCTTAGGGTGAACTAATTTCTGTCTCAAGGTGTTAACCGGTTTAAAGTAAACTGGGATTTTGTGCTGTCTGAAGATCCTCTGTAGTTTTTCCCCTACTCCTGCTAAATAAGGGAGAGACACTCCTCTTCTTCTTGTCTCCTTCTCCTGTCTATTTGGTCTCTTTGTTCTCTGGGACTTCTGCACTTTGTCCAGGGACCATCGTGGGTACCCACATACTGTGAGGGCTTTCCGGACACATTGTTGTTCTTTGGCCCTTCCCTCTGCAGTTGTGGGCACCTGTAGGGCTCTGTGTTGAAGCATCCTGATCACCCCGAGCTTGTGTTCAAGGGGGTGGTTTGAGCCAAAGAGCAGATATTGGTCAGTGTGAGCTGGTTTTCTGTAAACCCCTGTCTGGAGCTGCCTGTTCTCTCCAATCGTAACATCACAGTCCAAGAAGGCTAAATGGTTGTTTCTGGCATCCTCACGTGTGAACTTGATATTGGCGTCCACCGAGTTGATGTGTTCTGTAAAGTCCTCAACTTGCTGTTGCTGTTGTGTGGGCCGCTGAAGAGGAGGTACTGCTGGCCCACCACCACCAGAGGGCACCCTGCCTGGAGTGTGGGCTCCAGGCACCAGAGGGCGCTGCCACCTCACAGGAGCAGCCGGGGTGACAGCTGTCACCTACGACAGCTGTTACCAATCATCTGATCCGCAGCGGTATATCTGCAAGACGTCATCTCCACTTCTTTGCCGAGATATCGCTCTACCAAGGAGGTAACGTTCTCAGCTGACTGTGTTTCTGACAGGAATATCTGTTGCTTGTGTGTGTTGGACAGCAGATATTCTGTTTCTTTTTTCGACGAGAGGTGGAGGTGGTTTTCCCACCATACGTGTTGCTGGGTGCACACGCACCCACATCTAACTGTTTTTGTTCCTCGCCAGCAGTACCAGATCCGACAAGCGGAGGCAGTGGCCACCTGGGTGTTCGGGACTTGGCGGCTCCAGTATTCCCGGGGTTCGGTGGCGGAGGAAATCATGTGGTTCCGGTTCTGCTTTGGACGGACATCTCTTATCTTCGAGCCTGCCCACGTGACACATTTTTTTGTGAATTGACTACTTGTCTATAATTGTAATTCGCCGTGTTGGTTGTGCTTCTTCACAACAGTAAAGTGTTGTTATTTGACTTCCTCCATTGTCCGTTCATTTGCGCCCCTGTTGTGGGTCCGTGTTCCTACACTTTCACAACAGGATATCTCGGCCAACCTCATGGACCCCAAAGGGGCGTCAACCGGCTGTTGAACGGCCAATGGAAGAACAGGGCGCACAGGCGTCTGCAGGAGGAATGATCGGTGAGTTGCAACGAATCCTCACCGCCTTTACGGCTCGGTTGGATCTAATGACCGAGCAGAACGTCCTCCTTAACCGCAGGGTGGAGGCTCTCGCCGCTCAGGTGGAAGCGCGCCCTCAGGGCGCTGCTGCGGCTCTCCCTCCTGTCGATCCTGTGCGCAACGTTGACATTCCACAGGTCGTTCAACAACCCCTCCCACCTTCCCCTGAAGCATACATAAGCCCTCCAGAGCCGTACGGGGGTTGTGTGGAGACGTGCGCAGACTTTCTTATGCAGTGTTCGCTCGTCTTCGCACAACGTCCCGTCATGTACGCGACTGATGCTAGCAAGATAGCTTATGTTATAACTCTGCTTCGCGGTGAGGCACACGCTTGGGCTACAGCGCTCTGGGAGCAAAATTCATGGCTCCTTCAGACATATGATGGGTTTGTGAGGGAGTTCAGAACAGTGTTCGATCACCCAAATAGAGGAGAGACCGCTTCAGCCGTGCTGCTATCAATGAAACAGGGGCGCCGGAGCGCAGCTGCTTATGCAGTCGACTTCCGCATCGCGGCGGCGAGGTCCGGCTGGAATAGCACTGCCCTCCGTGCCGCCTTCGTAAACGGACTGTCGTTGGTCCTGAAGGAGCACCTGGTGGCTAAGGACGAACCGCGGGATTTAGACGGGCTTATTGATCTGGTTATACGATTAGACAATCGGTTAGAAGAACGCCGTCGGGAACGAGACGAAGGGCGTGGCCGGGCACGCGCCGTCCCTCTCCCTTCCGGTTCCAACCGAGCTCCGCCCTCCCCACGCTCCACGGCCTCTACGCTCCGTGTGGTTACAGCTCCCCCTGCTGATGAAGCTATGGACACGAGCAGGGTCACATTTAGACCACCGGATAGACAGAGGAGGCTGGTCCGCGGAGCGTGCTTTGTTTGTGGCTCGATAGAGCATCAAGTGAGGGACTGCCCCGAGCGGTTAAACACCAACGCCGCCCCTAGAAACTGGGCTAGGGGTGGGCCAAGACATTCACGTGGGACACACCCATATTGCCACACGACTCCCGGTTACAATCCTTTATGAGGATTTAACCCTTCAGGCCCCAGCACTGGTGGACACGGGCTCTGAAGGGAATTTGCTAGACAGCAAATGGGCCAGGGAGGCAGGGCTCCCTCTGGTGGCACTTACTTCACCTGTGCAAGTACGGGCACTAGATGGCTCCCTACTCCCTTTAATCACACATAAGACACCCCCAGTAACTCTGGTGGTGTCAGGGAACCACCGGGAGGAGATCAAGTTTTTTGTGACTCCTGCCACCTCCCGCGTGATTCTAGGGTTCCCCTGGATGTTAAAACACAATCCCCGGATCGATTGGCCGTCCGGGGTAGTGGTTCAGTGGAGCGAGACCTGCCATCGGGTATGTTTAGGTTCCTCGGTTCCTCCCGGTTCCCAGGCTAAGGAGGAGGTCAGAGTCCCGCCCAATCTCGGGACAGTGCCGGTGGAGTACCATGACCTTGTGGATGTGTTCAGCAAGGATCTGGCGCTCACCCTTCCCCCGCACCGCCCGTACGATTGTGCCATTGATTTGGTTCCAGGCGTTGAGTTCCCGTCCAGCAGGCTGTACAACCTCTCACGACCTGAGCGCGAATCAATGGAGACCTACATCCGGGACTCTCTAGCTGCCGGGTTGATCCGGAATTCCACCTCCCCGATGGGTGCAGGTTTCTTTTTTGTGGGGAAAAAGGATGGCGGACTACGTCCATGCATTGATTACAAGGGGCTGAACGAAATCACGGTTCGTAACCGATACCCATTGCCCTTGTTGGATTCAGTGTTCACGCCCCTGCATGGAGCCCAAATGTTCACTAAGCTAGATCTTAGAAATGCGTATCACCTGGTTCGGATCCGGAAGGGAGACGAGTGGAAGACGGCATTTAACACCCCCTTAGGTCATTTTGAGTACCTGGTCATTCCGTTCAGTCTTACAAACGCCCCCGCGACGTTCCAAGCATTGGTTAATGATGTCTTGCGGGATTTCCTGCACCGATTCGTCTTCGTATATCTGGACGATATACTCATCTTTTCTCCGGATCCTGAGACTCATGTCCGGCATGTACGTCAGGTCCTGCAGCAGTTGTTGGAGAACCGGCTGTTTGTGAAGGGCGAGAAGTGCGAGTTCCACCGCACTTCTTTGTCCTTCCTGGGGTTTATCATCTCCCCTAACTCCGTCGCTCCTGATCCGGCCAAGGTTGCTGCGGTGAGAGACTGGCCCCAACCCACCAGCCGTAGGAAGCTGCAACAGTTCCTCGGCTTTGCTAATTTCTACAGGAGGTTCATTAAGGGCTACAGTCAGGTAGTTAGCCCCCTGACAGCCCTGACCTCACCAAAAGTCCCCTTCACCTGGTCGGATCGTTGCGATGCCGCGTTCAAGGAGTTGAAACGGCGCTTCTCGTCTGCACCTGTTCTGGTGCAGCCCGATCCTAGTCGCCAGTTAGTGGTTGATGTGGACGCCTCGGACTCAGGGATAGGAGCTGTGCTTTCCCAGAGCGGGAAGACCGATAAGGTCCTTCACCCGTGTGCCTATTTTTCCCGCAGGTTGACCCCGGCCAAACGGAACTATGACGTCGGCAATCGAGAACTCCTTGCGGTGAAAGAGGCTCTTGAAGAGTGGAGACATCTGTTGGAGGGAACGTCCGTGCCATTCACGGTTTTCACTGACCACCGGAACCTGGAGTATATCAGGACCGCCAAGCGGCTGAACCCCAGGCAAGCCCGCTGGTCACTGTTCTTCGGCCGTTTTGACTTCCGGATCACCTACCGTCCCGGGACCAAAAACCAGAGATCGGATGCCTTGTCCCGGGTACATGAAGATGAAGTCAAAGCGGAGTTGTCGGATCCACCGGAACCCATCATCCCGGAGTCCACTATCGTGGCCACCCTCACCTGGGACGTAGAGAGAACCGTCCGGGAGGCCCTGGCACGAAGCCCGGACCCCGGAACTGGGCCAAAGAACAGACTCTACGTCCCACCAGAGGCTAGGGCTGCAGTCCTGGACTTCTGTCACGGCTCCAAGCTCTCCTGTCATCCAGGGGTGCGAAGAACCGTGGCAGTTGTCCGGCAGCGCTTCTGGTGGGCGTCCCTAGAGGCCGACGTCCGGGATTATATCCAGGCCTGCACCACCTGCGCCAGGGGCAAGGCTGATCATCACAGGGCTTCGGGACTGCTCCAGCCGCTACCCGTGCCTCATCGCCCCTGGTCCCACATCGGCCTGGATTTTGTCACGGGCCTCCCACCGTCCCAGGGCAACACCACCATCCTCACGATAGTGGACCGATTCTCCAAGGCGGCCCACTTCGTGGCCCTCCCGAAGCTCCCGACTGCCCAGGAGACAGCGGACCTCCTGGTCCACCACGTCGTCCGGCTGCATGGGATTCCAACAGACATCGTCTCCGATCGTGGTCCCCAGTTCTCCTCGCAAGTCTGGAGGAGCTTCTGCTGGGAACTGGGGGCCACGGTAAGTCTCTCATCCGGGTATCATCCCCAGACCAACGGGCAAGCAGAACGGGCCAATCAGGAGGTGGAACATGCCCTGCGTTGCGTGACGGCCGCGCACCCGGCGGCCTGGAGTACCCATTTGGCCTGGATCGAGTATGCCCATAACAGCCAGGTGTCGTCAGCCACCGGCCTCTCCCCTTTTGAGGTGTGTCTGGGGTACCAGCCTCCTTTGTTTCCGGTGGTTGAGGGAGAGGTCGGTGTGCCCTCGGTCCAGGCCCACCTGCGGAAGTGCCGTCGGGTGTGGCGTGCCGCCCGTTCTGCTTTGCTGAGGGCCCGGATGAGGACGAAAGCCCATGCAGACCGTCAGCGGACCCCGGCCCCTACGTATCGGCCAGGGCAGGAAGTGTGGTTGTCAACAAAGGACATTCCCCTCCAAGTGGTCTCCCCTAAACTGCAGGATCGGTACATCGGTCCATTTAAAATCCTCAAGGTCATCAGTCCAGCCGCGGTGAGGCTTCAGCTTCCGGCCTCACTGCGGATCCATCCCGTTTTCCATGTGTCCTGGATTAAGCCACATCACACCTCACCCCTCTGTACTCCGGGTTCGGCACCACCTCCTGCCCGGATCATCGATGGCGAGCCAGCTTGGACTGTGCGCCGGCTCTTGGATGTCCGAAGGATGGGCCGGGGCTTCCAGTATTTGGTGGACTGGGAGGGGTACGGCCCCGAAGAACGCTCCTGGGTGAAGAGGAGCTTCATCCTGGACCCGGCCGATTTATACCACCGCCACCCGGACAAGCCTGGTCGGGCGCCAGGAGGCGCCCGTTGAGGGGGGGGTCCTGTTGTGTGGGCCGCTGAAGAGGAGGTACTGCTGGCCCACCACCACCAGAGGGCACCCTGCCTGGAGTGCGGGCTCCAGGCACCAGAGGGCGCTGCCACCTCACAGGAGCAGCCGGGGTGACAGCTGTCACCTACGACAGCTGTTACCAATCATCTGATCCCCAGCGGTATATCTGCAAGACGTCATCTCCACTTCTTTGCCGAGATATCGCTCTACCAAGGAGGTAACGTTCTCAGCTGACTGTGTTTCTGACAGGAATATCTGTTGCTTGTGTGTGTTGGACAGCAGATATTCTGTTTCTTTTTTCGACGAGAGGTGGAGGTGGTTTTCCCACCATACGTGTTGCTGGGTGCACACGCACCCACATCTAACTGTTTTTGTTCCTCGCCAGCAGTACCAGATCCAACAAGCGGAGGCAGTGGCCACCTGGGTGTTCGGGACTTGGCGGCTCCAGTATTCCCGGGGTTCGGTGGCGGAGGAAATCGTGTGGTTCCGGTTCTGCTTTGGACGGACGTCTCTTATCTTCGAGCCTGCCCACGTGACACATTTTTTTTGTGAGTTGACTACTTGTCTATAATTGTAATTCGCCGTGTTGGTTGTGCTTCTTCACAACAGTAAAGTGTTGTTATTTGACTTCCTCCATTGTCCGTTCATTTGCGCCCCTGTTGTGGGTCCGTGTTCCTACACTTTCACAACAGTTGCTTGATTTTAACCCATGTGTCATCAACATATCTGAACCAGTGGCTGGGAGAGATGCCCGTGAAAGACGTCAAGGCTGTCTTCTCCACTCGCTCCATGTACAGATTGGCCACAATGGGGGATACCGGAGACCCCATCGCACAACCATGAATCTGTCTGTAGTAATTCCCCCTAAACAGGAAATACGTGGTGTTGAGACAGATCTCCAAGAGTTGGCAGATGTGGTCTGGTGTGTTTGGTCCTTTCAAGCAGAGACACATCCTCCAGCAGTCTCTGCCTCACAGCTGAGACGGCCTCAGCAGTGGGGATGCAGGTGAACAACGATGTCACATCAAATGACACCATAGTTTCATCTGCCTCCAGCTGTAGGTCCTTGATCTTGTTCACAAAATCTTGTGTGTTCTCCACATGGTGGTCTGAGTTACCCACTAGAGGAGCCAAAATCCACTTGAGGTACTTGGCCAAATTGTACGTGATGGAATCTGTGCTACATACAATAGGCCTGAGTGGCACGTCCTGTTTGTGGATTTTGGGCAGCATAGATGCACAGAGTGGCGTCCCCAGGATGCAGTCTGTAGTATGTCTGCCTGTCGATGAGTCCCTCTTTCTCCAGGTTTTGGAGGTAGCTAATGATTTTCTTCTTATAACCTTATTATTTTATTTTTACTTCTTATTTTAAGGTGAATTAGAACATTACTTACCCCTACAGAGAGCCAGTTGTTGTGAGTCCAGAAGTTAGCAAGGCAGAGGTCAACGAAAGACAGAATGAGCTCAGTAGCTCAAAGACAGAGGCAGCAAACACATTTCACATCAGCACTACTGCAATCTGACTGAAGGAAATATCTGACAGAGTGCTATTTACAGGAACAGCATGGCCTCGAAAGGAAATATATCTCAACAATTTTCTACAGCTATACAGGTTGGAAAACTCACATGCTGCTTTGATGATGAGGGCAGGGTAATGAAGAGATCAAACAAAGAGAGAAAGCAGATAAACAGTTATGTTGGATATACAGAAAAATACTGAAAAGAAATCTATACTTTGAGTGTGATTTCAGTCAATGTGTGACAAAGTATAACTTTTGAGCTCACTTAAGTTTTTTGTAATTCCCATAATTGTAAATCCCGTAACTCCCATCTGCTCCAGTTGTTCCTTCAGTCCCTCGTATTTCCCAATTTTGTCATACTACTTTCCGATGTTGCTGTCTGGTAGGATTGTGACATCAATAACAACTATGGGCCTCCTTTCCTTGTCAGTCACTACTACGTTTGGTTGGTCGGCCGTTTGGTTGTCTGTCTGTATACAGTTAGGTATATAATTTTAATAAAACTGAAGTATTTCAGTTATTTCAGTTATTTATTTAGTTTTTTGTAAAGAATCTAATAATAATAATAATAATAATAATAATCCTCATGGAAATGTCCAACTACACCTATTTCTGTTACGCTTAGCAGATACAAAATGAACCCAATTATGCAGGCAGCAGCTAAATGGGAAGTAGGTGACAACACAGATGATTTATTGTCCAAAACACGTAAAATATGTCCAACAAACAAAGTGAGCATAAGGGGTTAAACATGAGTCAAAAAAAAAAAACACGACAGAATCCAAACATGCAGGTAACACAACAGAGGTAACAGGATAGTAAGTCGGCTTCAGCTGCTCCCTTGTTTGCACTCGGGGGTCGCCACAGCAAATCCAAGGTGGATCTGCATGTTGAATTGGCACAGGTTTTACGCCGGATGCCCTTCCTTACGCAACTCCACATTACATGGAGAAATGTGGCAGGGGTGGGATTTGAACCCAGAACCTTTTGAACTGAAACCAAGCGCATGAACTACTTGGCCACCACCCCGAGAGGTAACAGGATGATCAACACTAAAAACAGGACATTACTAAATGCAGAAGGAGACAAAGATAATTGGCATACTCACAAACGGAATCACGGGAGGACTCAAAGAGAAGAAAATGGCAACTAAGCTAAGCTATGTATTTTTGAAGGTAAAAAGTGGTGTAACAATAAACAAATCCAAATCAAAGATTAATTACATTGTAAATTGATACATGGAGCCCTGAATCCATCTAAATGTATGATGGCATGGTCGATAGGTTGATTTTAATGTTATGAATTAAACTTCTTTCGCTGCTACTTCTGTGCCCCCAAACTTTTGTAAAATGTGAAAGGCTTGAGTATGATTCTTGTGGAACTTGTAACAGTAATGTTTAATTTTGGGAGTTGAAAAGAAAGTCAACATGCCTGGTACTGAACACAATATAAAAAATATAACCATTTGAATTTTAAGTTCAGTTCATAATTAGTTAATACTGTAATTCTGGTTCAGAAAAGGAAATTTATGTTATGCTATTTAAGCTATGCTAATAACAGCTGGCCTCTTATTCTGGGCATCTTCTATGCTACACTTTCTGCAAATGTATGTTGTGTTGCCCCTAGCGGTGAACAAAAGCAGATGCAGTGCAATGTCCTGTAGCACAGTAGTAAAAACCTGAAGAAGGTCCCTAGCTTTTCATGAAATATGTATCTGAAGGTAAAGGCCACTTCACATAGTGCAAAGTTTGGACGATCCTGGTGCGAGAGCTCATGCACGTGATGGTGTGTTTTGAGCAGGAACAGTGCGAGGTGCACCACATCATACCGCTTATGTGAAATAAATAATAAAAAACAAACAAACAAAAAAAAAAACTGCCAGTACCTGCCGGGCCACATCATACTGCTTATGTGGAATAAATAAAAAATAAAACCAGCTGGTACCTGTGGGACCATATTGTGCCATTTATGTGGAATATACAAACAAACAAACAAAAAACAACACCCGGTACCCGTGGGACCACATCGCGCCGCTTATGTGGAATAAGTTTAAACAAAAATAGAGAAACACATACCAGCCAAGCAAGCAATACAAATATGATCCATCTGTTCCTCTGTACATGACCCATGCTCACTGACATACAGTCATGAAATGACATGAATTAGAAGCAGTGTGCTCTGATCATGTCCACATCTACTAGTCCTGTGCGTCCAGTCACCCCGTGCGCGCGTTCTGCCTGACACGCGTGTCTTGTGGATGGCGCGCCGCAGCACAGACACCACGTCATGTGGAACAGAGCTCACATGGGTGATGGTCAGATCGCCCACTGTATGTCCTGATCTCACGGTGCATTTCAACCTGGGAGCCTGTTAATGTCTGCTCCGTGCACGTGCTGGCTTGCTGCAGCTTGTCGCCAGCTTGTTTTATTTATGTCCACGTAAGTACAGCAATCAGACAGATGCACTTCACAATGGAAGGTTGTTAGTCCATGTCTGTCCAAACACAGTAGGTATTGTCCAGCTGGAATGTCCAGATCCACAGATTCTCACAGCTGATTCTGTCGGAAACCACGGTTCCTGTGAGTGGAGCGCACACACCCACATGTCAGTGTGTGTTTGCAAAGTCACACTCGTGGGGAACTTGGACAAATTTCACAGCAGTACGACAGTGGTTGCTTGAAGTCTCTTGTTGTGCCAAGAGTGCAACTGGCCACACATTTTCTAAGTGCCATGAGAGCGGTGTTAGATGTTCGTGCATGTCACCTGGGATTTGGCCGGCACCTGCCGCGAGAGTGTGCGATGGGTTCACACTGTTGTGTGGGCCGCTGAAGAGGAGGTACTGCTGGCCCACCACCACCAGATGGCGCCCTGCTTGGAGTGCGGGCTCCAAGCACGAGAGGGCGTCGGAGCCGCTGGAGGTGACAGCTGTCATCAATCAACACCAGCTGTCACCCATCACCACCACTATAAAGACCGGACTGCAACTCCACCTCCTCGCCGAGAAATCGTCTACCATACAGGTAATTTTCTCTGCTGACTAAAATTCGAGTATTAGTCTGATCTCTTTTTGCAGCCGTTTTCCTGGGATGGATACCCTGTCTGCGGAGTTGGCGTTTGGTGTGGACTGCGACGGCTTCGCCTCACACCCCACTCAGATAAGTGGTTATCTCAGGAGCTGCACGAGTGTGTGATTGGAGGTGGAGGTTCTCCCTCCTTAACTGAACACAGATTGTGGGATTACTGAGTGTGCGGACTCACACTCATCCAGAACTGTTTCTGTTTTCTGCCAGCAGTACCGGGTCTGACTGCTGAAGACAGTGGCCACCTGGGGCGCAGGGCTTGGCGGCTCCGGTGTTCTTCAGGTCCATTGGTGGTGAGGTTTGTGTGGGTTCCGGCTTCTCTCTCACCGGACGTCTCCTATCTTCGAGCCTGCCACACGTCACCTTTTGTTGGATTGATATAACACATATTTGTATCTGTCTGTATCACGTTGTGCATCTTCACCCCTGTTGTGGGTCCGTGTCACGACACTTCCCCAACACACACAGTCCACACTTTGTCTTTTGGCCGCTGGCGTGCACAAATAGTTGTAGCAACAGGTGTACGAGGAGTTAGAGGCAGGTACGATTCCACACGTTCTGCATGAAATTCCTGCTTCGTGCGCACTTCGACCAAACTTTGCACTATGTGTGAAGGGGCTCTAAGCAATTCCACTTTTGGCTTATTCTAATTTATCATGGAAAATGAATGTATACATTTAAAAAAAGAACTGTATTGGATTAAAACATGGCACACCGAATTGAATCTCATCGAATCAAATTATTCCATAAAAAAAGTATTGTTCCTAAATTGGATCATGGCCCATCTATGTATACTCAACAAAAATATAAACGCAACACTTTTGGTTTTGCTCCCATTTTGTATGAGATGAACTCAAAGATCTAAAACTTTTTCCACATACACAATATCACCATTTCCCTCAAATATTGTTCACAAACCAGTCGAAATCTGTGATAGTGAGCACTTCTCCTTTGCTGATATAATCCATCCCACCTCACAGGTGTGCCATATCAAGATGCTGATTAGACACCATGATTAGTGCACAGGTGTGCCTTAGACTGCCCACAATAAAAGGCCACTCTGAAAGGTGCAGTTTTGTTTTATTGGGGGGGGGATACCAGTCAGTATCTGGTGTGACCACCATTTGCCTCATGCAGTGCAACACATCTCCTTCGCATCATCCGTGAAGAGAACACCTCTCCAACGTGCCAAACGCCAGCGAATGTGAGCATTTGCCCACTCAAGTCGGTTACGACGATGAACTGGAGTCAGGTCGAGACCCCGATGAGGACGACGAGCATGCAGATGAGCTTCCCTGAGACGGTTTCTGACAGTTTGTGCAGAAATTCTTTGGTTATGCAAACCAATTGTTCCAGCAGCTGTCCGAGTGGCTGGTCTCAGACGATCTTGGAGGTGAACATGCTGGATGTGGAGGTCCTGGGCTGGTGTGGTTACACGTGGTCTGCGGTTGTGAGGCTGGTTGGATGTACTGCCAAATTCTCTGAAATGCCTTTGGAGACGGCTTATGGTAGAGACATGAACATTCAATACACGAGCAACAGCTCTGGTTGACATTCCTGCTGTCAGCATGCCAATTGCACGCTCCCTCAAATCTTGTGACATCTGTGGCATTGTGCTGTGTGATAAAACTGCACCTTTCAGAGTGGCCTTTTATTGTGGGCAGTCTAAGGCACACCTGTGCACTAATCATGGTGTCTAATCAGCATCTTGGTATGGCACACCTGTGAGGTGGGATGGATTATCTCAGCAAAGGAGAAGTGCTCACTATCACAGATTTCGACTGGTTTGTGAACAATATTTGAGGGAAATGGTGATATTGTGTATGTGGAAAAAGTTTTAGATCTTTGAGTTCATCTCATACAAAATGGGAGCAAGACCAAAAGTGTTGCGTTTATATTTTTGTTGAGTATACATACACATTGCATTGTTTTACAAGCCAGAAATGCACACACTTAGTGAACAGTGTTAACACATTCTTTAGAACCCCTTCACACATAGTGCGAAGTTTGAACAAAGTGCACACTTAGTGCGCATGACGCAGGAATCATGTGCAAACACCTCGTACACCTGTTGCTACAACTATTTGCACACAGCAGTGGCTGAAAGACAGAGTGTACGCTGTGCGAACCCATCTCACCCTCTCGCGGCAGTCAGGACACACATGAACATCTAACACAGCACGCATGGCACTTAGAAAATGTGTGGCCAGTCACACTCTTCACATGACAGCAGACTGCAGGCAGCAACTGTCATACTGGGGGAGAAATTTGTCTAAGTTCCCCACGAGTGTGGCTTTGGTGTGTGCGCTGAGAACTGACAGGAGGTGTGGCTATGACAGAATTGGCTGTGGTGATCTGTCATTCTGGACATCCCAGCTGGACAACAGCTACTGTGTTTGGACAGACATGGACTAACACCTGTCTACTGTGAGGTGTGTGTGTCTGATTGCTGTACTTACGTGGATATAAATAAAAACATATATCACCATGGCAACAAGCTGCAGTAAGCGAGCGTGCGCACAGAGCGGGCAATGACAGCCTGCCAGGTTGAAACGGACTGTCAGATCAGAACACGCAGCGGGTGATCTGACCGTCATGTCACCCATGTGAGCTCTGTTCCACATGATGTGGTGTCAGTGTTGCGGCACGCATGTTGGGCAGAACATGCGTGCGGCTGACTGGACGCACAGGACCAGTAGATGTGGACATGATCAGAGCACACTGCTTCTCATTCATGTCATTTCATGACTGTATGTCAGTGACCATGGGTCATCACCAGAGGAACAGACGGATCATATTTATATTGCTCGCTTGATGAATGCGGTGCTTTTATATGGTGTGTGATTTTAAATTTTTTTTGTAATACTTCCATGTCCTTCCTGACATGAGGCAGCTTCCCACAGCTTTCAAAGAACAGCTCTGTAGCTTAGTGGTAAAGTCTCTGGCTGAGAATCAGAGGTTTTGGAAGGTGCAAGTTCGCATCCTGTGGGTGGTATGTTTTTTTTATTAATCCACATGAGCAGCGCGATGTGGTCCCAAAGGTACCAGCTTGTTTTAATTTTTATTTATTCCACATATGAGGCGCGATGTGGTCCCACAGGTACTGGCTGGTTTTTATTTTTTATTTATTCCACATAAGTGGTACGAACAGGTGGTGCACCTCGCACTGTTCCTGCTCTACAGACACCGTCATGTGCACAAACTCTTGCACAGGGCTCATGCATGCCTGCCCGTCGGCGCAAGGTTTCATGGTGTGAAAATTCGAATTGTTTCGCGCTGTTTCGCCGTTTTCGACCAGACATTGACCAAACTTCGCACTATATGTGAAGGAGCCCTTAGATATGTTTAGCTGTTCTTCATGTAACTTTGAACAGTTTTCATCCAGATTAAGATCAGAAAGACAGGAAGCTAGACAGACAGACGCTTATACAGACAGGTAGTCAGATAGATAGATAGATAGATAGATAGATAGATAGATAGATAGACTGCAATCCTCATTTTCTCATACTTTTCTTCACTCAAAATTAAAGTTCTGGTATGTGAAAAGTGTTTTTTATTGAAATCAGGTTTAATCCAGACCTGAAGTGGATAAAAACCCACTGGTTTGAGAAAAATCCAATCCAAAAACATTCAAAACCCCTCCAGTGAATTCCAATCATTAACTGAAACCTGGGCTATTTTTCACCTCTTAATGCCTTTCTATGGATTATTGATTTTTGATTTGCTAGCTGCTCTCGCTGAGGGTCTTTTCATCAGAGCCATTACCTCGTTAACGATTAGAGACAAAAAGTTAATTATGTAATTATGGAGCCAATAAGTGACTCGTCTGCTGTGCTTTGCTCTGGTGAGACTTAAACATTATCTCCTGTGTGCACAGCCAAAGGAGGGGAGGAGATTAACACTTAGAGAGGCAGATGCTAAATTGAATTCTCCAGGCCCACGGCTGTCTGGGAAGCCATTAAGTAATCACAACATTGGCCCTTTCGAATCAATCCCCTGCACACTGGCGCTGTGTGCGTGCCATGTCAAACAGCATATTTTCATTCCATTTTTATTGGCTGTGAAGGCACAAAGAAACAAACACCCAAAGTGATCCCCAAAATGAATGCATTGTTAAAATGTATCACACTGGAGTCAAGCGTGTGAATGCTTCAGGCAGATAAAATAAACCAAACATTATAAATCAGTGATTTTTTTTATTATTATTATTTGTTTCATTCCATGTGACTAGATGTGGCTGGGTGGAGGATTATGGTGGAATCCTCAGGAGGTAAGCAATACTTGTTTGTCTGGTGTCGTAGCCTTTGGTCAGCAGAGGTTAATGCTGTGAACTTCATAGGTGGAAGGAGTAATTGGAAGGAAAGGCCTCATGGGAAGTCCACTGTACATAACCTCAAGGTTAAATGAGAGGAGAAATGATACAATTGGATCATCAAAAAGCCCCTCCAGGCTGCAGATGATGTGTGTGGGAAAATGCACCACAACACACAATGCACACATTCATTTGGGCTTTGTTTTTGTGACATTTCTTCACTCATGATCTCACTCTGAAGTCCAAAACAACTTTTACACAGCCAGCGTATTCAAGAATTGTTCCATGTGCATCAATTACTAGTATGAGCTTTGTATGCTAAACTATATGTTTTTACACCCTGAGAAGCACACACACATATGCATTTCTACACATAAAAAAAGAATTAACCACTCTTAATGAGTAAAAGTGATGTAACAATTTGCATAGATTTTTTAAAAGTTATTTCAACTTAACTAGAGAAGTCTTGTGGCATTAACTCAGTTGAAAGTTGAAATAACTGAGTTGAAATAACAAAAAAACTTGTTTCATCAATTTTTCTCATTGAAACAGCAGTTCCTTTTTTTAGAGTGCACACTTATATGTATAATATAGAATTTTAATCTTTTTTTTTTTTTTTCCAAAGTTTTATGCATTGATCATCAGTAACATAATGGATGCTCTGGGATTTTGGCTCAAACATTAACATAATTGTTATGGTCCGTTTAAGTTTTTCACTATGATCTGATACAACAGTTGCTGTATCAACATAGCACACTCCTTCAGGAAGGCACTACAAAAGACCCGCTAAACTGACCATACTTTTTTTACCGTGTGCACCTTAATCCATACTGAAAAGAGAGTGAGAGTGAAATAAATATGTAACAAGATCAAATTTATGAAACATTTAAAATACTTGAATAGTTTCTTCATATGCATGCACAGAGAATTGGAACAGAAAATAGCACCCTACATGAAAGGCTTCATTTGGTGTTTAT
Organism: Thalassophryne amazonica; assembly: GCF_902500255.1. Lineage (NCBI taxonomy): Eukaryota > Metazoa > Chordata > Actinopteri > Batrachoidiformes > Batrachoididae > Thalassophryne > Thalassophryne amazonica. The sequence continues at coordinate 15,442,897 of NC_047110.1, read as the reverse complement.
GTGGAGAATAACAAATGTGGAAATACATTTACTTAGCAAAGGAAAAATGTTGTTTGTTCAAAGAAAAAGGTGCTTGTCAGCCAGCACCTGGCACGTGCACCAGTAAAAGTATTTAATTATTTATCTCGTGTCTTGGAATTAATCAGACCATGGGGACTAACTATATCTCTCATACATACAAGTCATGCAAGGTAGGAGGTAAAGCCTTCCTTGAAATGTTTCATGTAATCAGTGAAATACATTTTTGTTTACCTTGTAATGAGCTAGCTACCTGACAGCGCACATCAGGAGGTACAGGATGCACATGAGCAAAACATGACCCTTGTAAAGTTTGCTCACCAATCTGGCATCGGCATCCGCACCTGAGCGCAGCATCATATCCACCACCTCTTGACAACCTTGCTTGGCTGCTCAGTGGAGCGCCGTCTGCCATGCATATAGGTGCACAAACAAACAAGCAAAACACACAGTAGTGAAGTCTGCAGTCTGAAGCTCAGTCACATCAGGGTTACATAGCAAGGCAGTGAACTGGGCTACTGCTGGGTGGAAATGAGAGTGGGAGCTTTGAGTGTTGATAGTATGACTGGTAAAGGGAGAGAGCTGGCTGATATGATGGAGAGGAGAAAGGTAGACATATTGTGTGTGCAAGCGACCAAGTGGAAGGGAAGTAAAAGCAGGAGCATCGGCGGTGGGTTGTTGTACCATGGTGAGGACAGGAAGAGAAATGGTGTTGGGGTCATTTTAAAGGAAGAGTATGTTAAAAGTGTGTTGGAGGTTAAGCGACTGTCTGACAGGGTGATAAGTGTGAAGTTGGAAATTGAAGGGGTGATGATGAATATCATCAGTGCATATGCCCCACAGGTAGGTTGTGAGATGAAGGAGAAAGAAGACTTCTGGAGTGTGTTAGATGAGGTGGTGGAGAGTGTGCCCAAGCATGAAAGAGTGGTGATACGAACGGACTTCAATGGGCACGTTGGTGAAGGGAACAAAGGTGATGAGGAAGTAATGGGTAGATATGGTATCAAGGATAGGAATGGGGAAGGACAGATGGTAGTTGATTTTGCAAAAAGGATGGAAATGGCTGTGGTGAATACCTACTTTAAGAAAAGGGAGGAGCACAGGGTAACATATAAGAGTGGAGGAAGGTACACACAGGTGGACTACATTCTTTATAGGAGATGCAAGCTAAAAGAAATCAGAGTCTAAGGTGGTGGCAGGAGAGAGTGTCATATTACTTCTGCTCAGCATCCAGCATCCTGCTCAGAACATCTGCTCTGGGTGGAGCTAGCCCACAACACTTTGCCCTCCTCATCCGCTGGTTTTTCCCCATTTCATGTTGTCCACGGTTTTCAACCTACCTTGTTTCCATCCACAGGCTCTGATTCCCCAGTCCAGACCGCCTTGGCCCTGGTGGAGAGATGTAGGAGAATCTGGGAGCGAGAACGACAAGCTCTGTTGCAGTCATCAGCTATCAACAAGTCCGCTGCAGATCGCAAGAGGTCTCTTGCCCATCCTGTGCTCCTGGTCACAAGGTCTGGTTGTCCATGAAATATCTGCCGCTGTGGGTGGAATCACAGAAGTTCACTCCCAGGTTTGTTGGATGTTTTCCTATCTCTAAGGTTGTTCATTGCGCCGGGGCCGGAGGATCCAGTACCTGGTTGATTGGCTGGCGTATATTTCGGAGGAGCACTCCTAGATACTTTCTTGTTTCATTCTGGACCCCACTCTTATCAGTACCTTTCACGATTCTCATCCAGGTGCTCCTGGGCTGCCAGGGATGGCCGTTGGGGGGATGGGTGATGTCATATGGGGTAGTTATGGTTGTTCATTATGTTTGTGCTATGTCTGGTTATTATGTTCAGGTGGTGGTTTGCTTGGTGTGTTTTTAACTGCACTCTCTTGTCAGGTGGTTGGGATTTGGGTGTGTCTAGTTCCCCTTGTTTGCCATGCCCTTTTCCTGGTTGTTCCTCCACTCCTGCTCCTCATTTTACCTAATCACACTTGTTATTTAAGCCCTGTTCACACCCATGTCTCATCAGTTTCTTGTTCCTTTGTGCCTTGTTCCAGCCTTTTGTTCCTTCTCTTGATCTAGTCTGTTTTTACTTAGCCTTGTTTGAATCCTTGCCTGTTTGTGACCTCGCTTTTGTCTCATGTTTTGGAAAATGTTGCTGATTTTGGTTTGCCTTCCCGTGTACCAACCTTGGCTTGAATACCCAGTAAAACGCTTTTTATTCACAACACTCCAAGAGAGTTTTGCATTTTTGTCCAACTTTGGGTCCAGGTACCTGACACTTATGTAGAAATGTAAACAGTATGTTAAATCTGTGTGGAGCAGACAGTTCTCAAAAACTGAGGGACCATGCAAGTAGGAGACGAGTGAGGAAAGCCACCAAGATGCCTAGAAAACCCTCAAGAAGTTAAATGCTTCTGTGACTGCGACTGGAGAAATTGTGCATAGTACAAGTTTTGAATTTTGCATCAGCAGTTATACAGCTTCATGAAGTGGTGTAGAGAATATTTTTTTAAAAAGAAAAATTGAAAGTTTAGCTACAATTTGCCAGAAGGTATCGGCAATGCAAGCCGAGATTTCATCTGTTTTGTTGAAAGAAAATTCTTCTCTCCTTCTGCCAGACGAGTGGATGTAAAAGTGAACGTTAATATGTGTTGTTCAAAAGGGTGCACTTATTCACATCATCATTTTGGCTTTTAGATTTTTATTACTTTTAATTCATGTTATAGAGATTACTTGTCACTGTGAGTTTAAAGGGCATCATTTTAGAAATTTTAATATAAAAAGCCTGAATTTTTGTTATGTTTTTGATGTCTTATGTCTACGTAAAAGCTCAAGGGGGCACAAACTTTAAAGCAGCACTGTGAATGCAGTTAGTGAGACAGCTGTTGTGTGGAACAGCAGCAGAAGAGCAACAGCACAATGGAGAAGGTCATAAGTTGAAAAGGAAGGAGTTGTTTAGTTGTCGATAGCTTTAAATTCATGTTTAAGGGCCCCTTCATACAGTACATAACTTGACTGAGGTTGAATGGTGCAGGAAGGATGATTTGAATGCCACTTGTGAAAAATTGGAACCGCCCCAAATGCCTCGTACAGCAGTCGCCACATCCATTTGGGCACAGCATATGCACTCTACATTTGCATGTCACTTGCGCTGGAAATCCATTTGAACAGCAGTCAAGATGAGGTAACATTCCCATCTGATCGTGCTCGCAACATTTGCATGGCATGTCAAACACAGGTCAGACATATCGTACCATGGCCAAGGGGCTATACAAAATCATCGGTCACGTCGAACTGTGGCCGAATGGCATGATCAAAGCAGCCTTCACATCAGCAGCTGAATGGCGGTGAATGGCATGCGAGTGGCCATTCGACCCACTCTCAGCCAGAGTTGGACAGAGTCCAGGTGCCGCCCACAAACATCCAACACCATTCACAGGGTACTTAGAAAAGGTGGGGCCATTCGCACAGCCAGCACAAAAGTAGAGAGCAGGTGACCACTTTCGAGCTGGCTGTGCAAATGACACCACATCTTCTAAGTGCTCTGCAAGTGTGTCATGTCCCCCCGGGCAACACAAATGACATGCAAGTGGGTGGTGTCACCCCTCTCCCCCAGCAACACAAATGGTGTGTGAGTGTGCTGTACCCCCCGCAAAACAAAATGGCATGCGAGTGTGCCATCCCCTGTCTCCCCAGCAACACAAATGGCGTGCAAATGTGTGTCCCCCCACTCCCCACACCATGATCCAACATTTTCGAGGTGCGACTGATGTGGAAAAAGACTCAAACGGTGGCCGGAGTGTGATCGCTGTCCATCGTAGTGCACATCTGGACGGCTGTCATGTCCATGCTGGAACATCTGACCGCTGTTTCATTGCAACTCACAGCTGGAGAACACATATTGTGCCATGAAGAACTATCACCTCTCAACATGCCACCACAATGCACGTTTGGGTGGGCTCTCGTGGCATGCTGATTATACTGTTCCCACTACGTGTTAATACTCTGTGTAACGTAGGTAAACAGCAAGCCAAACTCATTTTCTGAGCCAGGATCCGAGCATCTTGCTCTCTTTAATACAGTCTTCTTAAGACAGCTTACAACGTAAATTGTGGCTCTAAAAGGTTGAGTGAAACTGAAATACATAAACAAAAATAGAAAAAATATACATCAGATCAACATTGTGCAAATACACCAGAAAACAAATGCCCCAAAAGTACCTCCAAATTAAACAAAATACACTCCTCATATGTCACAATACATGCCAACAGCAGTATCGATTCATTCATATGCAAATTAGAACGTAAATACACGTGAATAGCTGTATAGATATGTTAATTTAGTAAAACAAGCTGGCGCGAGGTGAATGGGCTAGGTCTATTTCCTGGAATAAAACATGAAAGAAAATGAACTCAAACAAAGCTCACAAAACTTATTAATTCTTATAGCATTAGCTACTAAACACTTATAAACTTACAGCCATTGCTTCCGGAGGCTTGGGTGAGATTTAAAACACAGCTGAGACATGAGAGGACATGTTTGCACACTGACTGCTGTCCTTTTCACACTGAGACTCCACTTCCCACAATGCATAGCAAACAAGGTCCGCCTCAAAAAATAAAATGCAAAATAAACAAATACTGACTCTACAATGTTTTTTAACTTATACTTTTACCATGAATTACAAACAATGAATTATGAAATATTTATAACTAAATTATTCTGAACCTTTTTTAACTTTAATCTCAAACAGAACACTCCCCGCCTGGCATTACTAATGCCACTACTACTATTCAATCAGTCACTTTTGATCATTTTCCAAGAGAACGATAATATCTGAGATAGGACGCAAATAAGTCTTTGAAACACCCTGAGATGATGTCCTCACTTCGACCTTTCTGACCTTCCCATCACTGCTTGGAAAGGTAGATATGATTATGGCCATTGAAATACTTTGAATACTTTAACTAGACACACCTTAGAGCAGGAGCGTGGAGGGCTGCCTTCTCCACAGATCTCGGTGCACCGTGACGTTACCTCAGGAGGAGAGCTGACTTGGGGTTCTGGCTCAGGTGTGAATGGTGACTGAGGTTGTTGAGCTGCGTCGGGGTGCATGGCAGAGCAGTGTTTTTCGCTTTGACACTCATCACATTTAAGTGTTGTTTGACAGTCTCTTACTATGTGATTGGGAGAGCAACATTTGAAGCAGAGTTTGTGTTCTCTGAGTATGTTGCGTCTTTCTTGTAGTGGTTTCGTCCGAAAAGCTCTACATTTGGTTAAGGGATGTGTTTTCTTGTGAACTGGGCAGTAACGTGTTAGATCTTCGTCTTTGTTACTTAGAGTAGCATTAATGTCTGTCTTGTGAACAGAAATAGACATTTTGTAACTGTTTTGTTTGAATGGGGGTCTCTCACTTTTGCTATAGGACTGGCTGCTGTATGTTGGGGCGAAACTTGGATCGTTTCTGGCTCTAGCCTGCTCTTGGACAAATGTCACAAAGAAAGAGAAAGGGGGGAATGCCACATCATAGTTATATTTGTATTTTGAGCCTGTATGGACCCACTTGTCTTGTAGGCTAGGGGGCAGTTTCTCAACTATAGGCCTAACGCCACGTGGAGTGTCAAGGTAAGCGAGACCTGGGAGATAGTCCTCATCTTTTGCAACCCGCAGCTCTGTGAGCAAATCACTAAGCTCCCTGAGTTTTACATTATCTCAGTTAGTGAGGCGAGGGAAAGCGTCTAGCCTCTTAAAGAGGGCATTTTCAACTATTTCTGGTGTAGCATAGCACTCTCTAAGTCTGTCCAATGACATTTCTAATGCCGCTTTGGGATCAGTGGAGTAAACAGCTCTAATTCTTTTAACATGGTCAGAGGACTCTTTACCGAGCTACTTGACGAGGAGATCTAACTCCTCACTGTATGTGAGCCCTACATCTTCAGTAGCATTTTGAAAAGATGACTGCCATGCTCTAAAATTTTCAGGGGTGTCATCAAACTTAAAGAGCCCTGTAGTAATTAACTCTTTACATGTGAGAAACGTAGCAAAATCTAACATAGATGTGTTGCTAGGATCATAGGGAGGTGCTCTGGGGCTGCATGGACTCACGTGGTCTCGTCGTTTGCTTAAAGGCTTTGAGGGGGGAAGGCTCTGGTGTGAACGTTGGCTGTGTCTTTGGACCGTACTGAGGTGTCTTATCTTGTGGTGGTAGGGCTGAGGCACTTAGCTGAGTTTGATGTTGCACATACTCTTTGGTTCTTTGTTTGACTATTTCTGCTGGGATGGAGCTCCCTCTGCTGGCCGAATCATCCTGTTCTGCAGCTGCTTCCAAGAATTCGGCTTTCGCTGTAGCAGCCGCTGCTTCCTTTTCTACTTCTAATATTTCCAAATCTGCTTCTAGTGCTGCTTGTTGTCATTTGATTTCTAATTGCTTTTTGATGTATAATGTTTTGGCTCGTGCGGCTTCTGCTGAGGCTCGAGCAATGGCGGCTGCTTCGGCCATGTTGAGCTTTGTGGAGGATCGGTGTCTGGAACTAGTTTTTGATATCACCTTAGATGAAGCTTTATCTTCTTTGTGGCTGCATGCATGACCTTCGTCAATCTCCATCGCTGTATCTCGATTTTCACCTTTCGCCAACTGCTGGTACGGCTTTTCACTATACTGTTCCCACTACGTGTTAATACTCTGTGTAACGTAGGTAAACAGCAAGCCAAACTCATTTTCTGAGCCAGGATCCGAGCGTCTTGCTCTCTTTAATACAGTCTTCTTAAGACAGCTTACAACGTAAATTGTGGCTCTAAAAGGTTGAGTGAAACTGAAATACATAAACAAAAATAGAAAAAATATACATCAGATCAACATTGTGCAGATAAATACACCAGAAAACAAATGCCCCAAAAGTACCTCAAATTAAACAAAATACACTCCTCATATGTCACAATACATGCCAATAGCAGTATTGATTCATTCATATGCAAATTAGAACGTAAATACACGTGAATAGCTGTATAGATATGTTGATTTAGTAAAACAAGCTGGTGCGAGGTGAATGGGCTAGGTCTATTTCCTGGAATAAAACATGAAAGAAAACGAACTCAAACAAAGCTCACAAAACTTACAAAAGTTATTCATTCTTATAGCATTAGCTACTAAACACTTATAAACTTACAGCCATTGCTTCCGGAGGCTTGGGTGAGATTTAAAACACAGCTGAGACATGAGAGGACATGTTTGCACACTGACTGCTGTCCTTTTCACACTGAGACTCCACTTCCCACAATGCATAGCAAACAAGGTCCGCCTCAAAAAATAAAATGCAAAATAAACAAATACTGACTCTACAATGTTTTTTAACTTATACTTTTACCATGAATTACCAACAATGAATTATGAAATATTTATAACTAAATTATTCTGAACCTTTTTTAACTTTAATCTCAAACTCATTTTACTGAGGGCAGAACACTGATAATTAAAAACAAACAAGCTCATTAAAAACAAACAAGATCACCTTTGAATCACCCCCAGCCACATCTCAGCGCCCAAAGCACTGAGCATGGGCCATCTGACATTATCCATGTGATCAGTCAGCCAACCAGGCTAATGTCACATCCACCACGTAAGTTATAGTCCACATGACAGAAAGACAAAGTGGAAAAATAAATAACTACATACATGCAATAAGGGGAAAGGCGTGAATTCATTCATGTGTGATCACTTTGCTCATCGCGCTTTGGACAAGGGGGCATGTCAGCTGACCGCCGGCCAGTGACTCGCTGTCAGCTGGAACTGACAGAGTGAGCACAACGTGTTAAATTCAAACAAAGAGAACAGAGACAGGAAGGAAAAATAAATAAAATAATACAATAAATACATATTTACATGAGTAAAATACAACAATGATTACATACATATATAAAAAAATTTTACAGATAAATTGGCCCCAATTTTGACTGAGGTAGTCAAAGAATCATTTGATTTGGGGAAAATGCCAGACACTTTTAATGAAGCCCTAATGTCTTTAATTTATATAAAAAAAGATAAAGATCCTATGGACCCCGGTAGCTTTATACCTGTGAGTTTTATTAATGTAGACTGTAAAATTCTGATGAAAGTCATTGCCCTCAGCATGGAAAAAATATTACCACACTTGATTCACACAGACCAGGTGGGATTTGTGAAGGGAAGGACATCATCAGATAATGTTCGAAGACTCCTGCATCTCATATGGCAAAATCGCAATAATGATACTCCTGTAGAGGCCCTGTCACTGGATGCTCATAAGACCTTTGACAGGGTAGAATGGAGCTTCCTCCAATACACTCTGAAAGCATTTGGTTTGGGGAAGGCTTGATCAAGTGGGTTAGTGTGATCTATGCAGACCCTAGGGCTGCTGTGTCAACTAATGGGCTAGTTTCACCTTTTTTAAAATTACAACGGGACAAAACAAGGAGACCCGTTAAGCCCCCTTTTGTTCATCCTTTTTTTGGAGCCTTTAGCTGCTGCAATGAGACATGATAAAAATATCAAGGGCGTGGTGCAGGAGTCAGAAGAACATAAAATGTTCTTGTATCCTGATGATGTTCTGCTTCTTATTAGAGATCCTTCCACTTCGGTCCCAAAGGTTCTGTCTACAATTGAACATTTTTCAAGGTTATCAGGCTACTTAATCAATTGGCAGAAGTCTGAGGCCATGCCGGTTTCAAAGAATTGTTTCCAAGCTCATCTCTCATCATTCCACTTTAGATGGACCCCCTTTGGTATGAAATACCTTGGTATAAAATTAAGCCCAGAGTTGAATGATATAATCTTAATTAACATAGAACCACTGCTCCATAACTTAAAAAATAATATAGATAAGTGGAAACTATTAAATCTTACTCTGTGGGGTAAAGTTAATACTATTAAGATGCTGGTTGCCCCACAGTTCAATTATATTTCAATGATGGTACCCCTGACTATTAATAACACCTGGTATAAGAAATATAATGAGCTAATCAAAATATTTTTATGGAATTGGAAGAAACCGAGAATCAGTCTGAAAAAACTTTCGGCTTTGAGAGAGGCAGGAGGGCTGGCACTCCCAGATTTGGAACTATACAATATTGCATTTGAATTGAATAAATTATCCAACCATTGGAAAAAGCAAGATTTGAACAAGGGATGGGTTAAAGTTGAAAGGGCATTGGCGGCTCCTTTTGAAGTCATCCAATTACTCTCTCACAGGCCTGAAAGTGAAATACAACACAACCCAATTGTACAACATTCTCAGTGGGCATGGAGTATTGGGCATTTCCTCTTATGAACAGACTTATTCTTCAGTTTGGAACAATCCAGCAGTGCGTATTGGGAAATCTATTTTTTGGGGAAAATGGTTGATGCAGGGGGTTCAGAAGATTGAGGATTTGTACAAGGATGGCAATTTCATGTCATTTGCTGTGTTGAGAGACACCTTCAACCTTACAGACAAAGGGGATTTCTGGAAATATTTACAAATTAGAAGTAGTGTAGGATCAGTTTTTGATTTGAGCAATATGCAAAAAGAAAATACATTACAGACCTGGCTAAACTTATCAAATAATGTGCAAACTGCATCACTGCATTATAAGAAACTTTTAAGTAACCAGGGTGCAATATGCAAAGGTTTAAGACTGAGCTGGCAAAAAGATTCAAATATTATTATTAATGAAGATGTGTGGGAAAATGTTGTTTCTAATGTAGGATGGGCCACCAGGGACGCAAGAAGTAAATTTATTCACTATAAAATTGTTCATCGATTTTATTTTACACCATCCAAATTGTTCAAAATGGGTTTATTACAGAATGACACCTGCTGGAAATGTAATTGTGACATTGGTACATATATTCATGTATTCTGGGAGTGCCCCCTGGTGGCTTCATTTTGGACAGAGGTTGTAAAGTATTTGGAAAAATGTATCGGTTTACCTATCCCAGCATCACCGCAAATGTGTCTGCTTGGCGGTAAATCTTTTGTGCCCCCTGGATTCACTATAGAAACATACAGGTTTGCTGTGACTGGTTTTCTTGTTGCTGCACGCTTAATTTTACGAATTACAGACCACAAGTAGCGGACTGGCTTAGAATGATGACAGAAACTGCTTCGTATGAGAAACTGTTATCAAAAATTCACGACACTCAGGATAAAACAAGCCAGATTTGGACTTTTTTTTTTTTTTTTTGAATTTGTAAAAGGATCTAACTCTGCTGAATTTACTGTACTTTAATTAAAATGTGTCACTGTAAAATATTATTTTTATGTTGTGTTTTTATGTATTGCTTTTTCTTGTTAAAATAACATCATACTCTGGGGGTGCTCTGGATGGGGTCATGTATTGCGAGATTTTGGCAAACAACCTCCTTCCCTCAGTAAGAGCATTGAAGATGGGTCATGGCTGGGTCTTCCAGCATGACAATGACCCCAAACACACAGCCAGGGCAACTAAGGAGGGGCTCCGTAAGAAGCATTTCAAGGTCCTGGAGTGGCCTGGCCAGTCTCCAGACCTGAACTCAATAGAAAATCTTTGGGCGGAGCTGAAACTCCAAACCTGAAAGATCTAGAGAAGATCTGTATGGAGGAGTGGACCAAAATCCCTGCTGCAGTGTGTGAAAACTTGGTCAAGAACTACAGGAAACGTCTGACCTCTGTAATTGCAAACAAAGGCTACTGTACCAAATATTAACATTGATTTTCACAGGTGTTCAAATACTTATTTGCAGCAGTAACATACAAATAAATTATTTTAAAAAAAATCATACATTGTGATTTCCGGATGTTTATTTTTAGATTATGTCTCTCACAGTGGACATGCACCTAAGATGAAAATTTCAGACCCCTCCATGATTTCTAAGTGGGAGAACTTGCAAAATCGCAGGGTGTTCAAATACTTATTTTCCTCACTGTATATATTATTCTGAAAGGAGAGAACTTTTCTTATTGACATCTTCAGACTTATTGTAAAAGTGACTGGGACGGTGGGTCCAGAGTGGGCTCATTTGCATAAATCTTTGCTTTGAAGTGAATTCATGGTTAATTAGCCTAAACAGATTTCGCTGCATGCAGCAGGCTGCTCTGGAATAATATGGCCTTTAATTCTAACCAATGGGAGTTAATTCTTTGCTGAAGAGCCACATTCAAGGACAGTTATCCCATTGCCATTGTGCAGGACTGAAACATGTCGCTAATCACACTACTTAACGTGCTTTAATCAGTTTGTATGTGTGAATGTGTGGAGGATAAGAGGATGTCAGAGCTTCATTTACACAAAACTGTTTTCATATATTGTCAGGAGAAAACAAAATCCAAATGAACTGATAATTAAGTATCTGTGAAATGTTTGCAATCTGCTCTGTGGAAGTTAACCACAAACTGTAAAAGGTTTACTCTTTTACTATGCCATCAGGTAGAGCACTCAAACCCAAATGACAAAACAGAAAATTTGTCAAAGCATCTTAGAGGTATGTGCATGAAGGTTTGAAACTGTTGCATTTATCGTTAAAGCTGGTCTCCCTTTGCCAGTTTTTGACCACCAGTTGTGTATGCCACACGTGTCAAACTGATTTGGGCCAAGAGCGTGCAGGTTTTCTTTGTAACCACCAACTCCACCAGGTGATTTCAGTGATTAACATGACTTTGAGGAGATGGGATTAGTGGGATGAGTTCATCATTTAAATTCCAGATCAGTTTGACACCTGTGGTGTGTCCACTTTTGTAGCCTAAAACAACTGGATACCCATTCGGGGTGTGAAAAAGTGCGTAATCTGTGTGAAAAATAGCATTGTAGAACACTGTGATCAAGTGGGAAATTTTTTAACAGGTTACACTTAAAGGCTGAAATTAAAATACAATGCAGATTGTTTTCTATTTTGGAGAGGAGCAATTTTATTGACCGGACCAAGGGGCAATCATTTGCAGTGGTCAGTCTATGCACAACTAAATAATGACACTGGCCGGCACGATTTTTCTTGCATGGAGTTTTTCAACAGCCTTTGGGTAATTTGGGGGTGATGAATCTGAATCTGGTGTTAGTTTTTGCCAATCACATCACTTTTTTGTGTCAGGCGTGGCACAAATAGAGCAGGACACAAATGCAAAACTCTCACAGGCAGACTGGTGTAAGAAAAAGGTTTAATTTAACAAGCAGGGATTTGGTACACGGGAGGTCCAGCAGCAAAGCAAAGGTACAGACAGATGTGAGGCTTGGTCCAAAAAACAGGCTGAGGTCAAAAAGCATGGCGTGGAGGTGTTCAGAGGCAAAAACAAGCTCAAGGGATAGCAAGGTCAAACACTGGCAGGCAAAACAAGATGAGGAACGGCTAGAAAGTGAACAACATTCAACAATCAGGCAGTGAGCTGTGAGACTGTGAGGGCTTAAATAGCTGGTGGTGTAATTAGTGGAACAAGATGCAGGTGTCAGTGAAAGTTCTGGAAGGGGGCGTGACTAGTGAACAAAGATTAAGCATGGGCAAGATAATGGGGAAGGGAGTGCACAAAGTGGAGTGATGTCAGATACAAAGATGCGTGAGCAGGTGCAAGAGCAGGAGTGAATGAAAACGCAAAACAGACAGAATCAAAGTGTGGGAGTCAAAGACACGAGGCAGGTGCAGGATGTGGAGTGAAACAGAAATAAGCACAAAGCTACAACTGAATATATTACGGTGAACAGGAACCAAACATGAACATGAGAACCGGCAACATGGACTTGAACAGAAGACATGGAGCAAAATACTAAAATGACATTAAACACAAACTGACTTAAGAAAACAAGGCAGTAAGACAAACCATAAGAAAAAGCAGTGACCAAACAATAACCAAAACAAATCCTGACATAACAGTAAAACAAATATTATAACCAAGAGGAACAAGTGATAACTTAATAAACAATGACTGAAAACTACTAGAACAGAACGAAAGGCCAAAGTAAAAAGTGACAATGAAAACAAAGTGACAAATCAAAACAGAACAGAGAATAACCATATGATGAAAATGAAATAACTAGTGAATCATAACCAAAACAACAAAGTGACAAGAAAAACATGATAGAATAAATCCTGATGAAAATAAATATTAATAAATCAAAGCTGAAGCAGACAGGAAACAACAAAAAGGGGGAAAACAAGGGCTCAGCGCCCTGACCTGGCCAACACCCTGACATTTTGTGATATGAAAACATATTTCTCATATCAAGGATTGAAGCAAAAGCTGCAGTCTCGCACACCTCTTTGGCACCATAAATGATATTACAGCTCTTGTTCACATTAACAACTTTATGTAATCCATCAATACGGATTTGCAGATTGCATAAAAAGGTGATTTGATAGATGTAATAAAGCTGAGCTCAAATTTGGATTCAACACCCCAAAATTACCCTAAATCAGTTCTCAAATCATCCATGCAAGAAAACAATAAAAATTGTTGACCAGTGTAAATAAAAAGTGAAAAGTGAAACCCAGTCTCATGGAAGTCCTTGAGACAGGGTTACAAAAAGTACATTAATCTATGGGATCGTGGCGGGGGCACGAAATTAGGGCACTTTTCATGACGGGGGCACAAAAAAACGTCAGACTGGGTTGGAAATGTGACACAGACACAAAACTGCTCCAACCCCCCTCCCCTCCTTCAAGGTACCTGGAGGTCTGGTTGGAATTGGGTTGATAATCAGCACATACTGAGTCAGCTGTTGTGGACTGGCTCTCATGATGGGTCAGGTGGGTGCAGGTGTTAAAAAAACCTGAACCACACCTCACAACTGTCCAACACCTTACATCAGAACATCACCGTCTATTAAACTACTTCACTGCAAGTGTGGCAAACTGATACATAAGTGTTTGAGCTCACACTTAAATTTCTTTATGTGGCTACTTTGCGTTCAGTCTCCCCAAAAATAAAATCTCACAGGTTCCCCTAAAAGCAGCAAAAGTCAAATATGCATTGAAACACCCACCCACCATCTTTAAAGCTATGAGAAGGTCAGCCTGCCGCGTGCTGAGAGACTCTACATAAACACACAACATCAGATAGAATCTGCTCACGGGGTTTGATAGTAAAGCTCTCGTTAGAAGCCGCGACATAAAACACATTTCTAAAAGAGAAAATTTAAAGGTGAAAATGTTAAAAGTTTACTGAGACTTTAGGGACAGAAGAGCGGTTCTGTTACAGACAAACCTACATGTACACTCAAACATGTATAAATAAGATCTACAAAGAGAACCACAGCAGTGTGAAGCTCATGAACTTACAAACTTGTTGTATCCAAGGGATTGGAAAGGAAGAAAGAACATAAAGAGAAAGCATTAGACATGAAGAATCTACTTTAACCCCTTAAGCGCTAGAGCCTATTTCACCAAAATCACATACCCATACATTATGATTTATTTCTCAGCTTGTACAAGGTCAAAAATGCAAAAGTTTGGATCAGCTAAAAGACAGGTCCTAGGGGATGTTGTGGATGCAAAAAAAAAAAAAAAAAAAAAAAAATTGAAAGTAAATAATACTTAGTAGGAGTAAATGAGGTTTTTTATTTCCCAAAAAAATGAATTCCAATTTATGTCTTTATTTGCTTGGCGTTTCAGCTGTGGTTAGTTGATATGTGATTGAAGTGGATACTTTTGTAGAGGAGACTTCGCTTGACATTTTAAGGTATAATAAGTGTATGTTGGTGTCAGCATTGGTTAGTTATGTGTTCAAATGTTCCAAAACAGGGCAAGTCCCCAAACTTGGGGACTCTAGGGTTTAAGAGGTTAACCTTCATGACCTGACAGATGTATTTCCAACAGTTCAATGTGGTTGTGATTCAAGAATCACAGATGGTGCCAAAGACTGTGTCAGATGTGAAAGAAAAATGTGGACATTTTTGCGCGCAGTCTGAGGAATTATAGTGTGACAACTGAATTTACAATAATAATGCATTACATTAGAATAAAATAGAATAGAATATAAAGAATGAATGTTTATGCATTAAATGGTAAGAATATTTCTTTCGGTGAAAGATGGAACATTCCAGCTTTCCCTGAATGAAATATTCTTTCCATTGAATGAATGAAAAAAACATTAATTATTTGTTATGGCTAAAATAGATCATTTGACATTTTATTAATTTAGAAACAAGAGAAAGGGACTTACATTTTGGCGTGCATCACTGGTCCTTTGACATCAGTAGGTTCCAAACAGTCCAATATGAATTTCATGGCCCCTTCACACATAACACAAAGTTGGGTGAATAAGGCAGAAAAAGGCCAAAAAAAGCAGAAAAAAAATCAGAATTGGCGAACCTTGAAAAATTCCAGCCGCTGTCAGGAGGGACAGACTATTGTTCAGCCATGTTAAATAGGAGTTGCAATCCAATTCAAATTGTTCTCCGTCAACTTGCAAAAACAGTCATAGTTTAAAAACAATCCTGGGATACAGGGAGAGCTGTTAACAGCAAATCAAATCAAATCTATTTTATTTATATAGCGCCAAATCACAACAAACAGTTGCCCCAAGGCGCTTTATATTGTAAGGCAAGGCCATACAATAATTACGGAAAAACCACAACGGTCAAAATGACCCCCTGTGAGCAAGCACTTTGCGACAGTGGGAAGGAAAAACTCCCTTTTAACAGGAAGAAACCTCCAGCAGAACCAGGCTCAGGGAGCGGCAGTCTTCTGCTGGGACTGGTTGGGGCTGAGGGAGAGAACCAGGAAAAAGACATGCTGTGGAGGGGAGCAGAGATCAATCACTAATGATTAAATGCAGAGTGGTGCATACAGAGCAAAAAGAGAAAGCAATAATAAAACATTTATGCCAGGCGAGTGAACTGTCTAAAAAATGCCCTCAGACCCCAGAGGGTTAACCACTGAATCTGAATCTGAAACATGACGGTAGATGCGTGAAACGACGTGGAATAAGTGTCTTTACCAAAGGGTATTCCATGTGACGTCAGTGACCCTATGGCCTTGGCAGAGGTCTGCGCTTTTCAAGTGCTTCTAGTTTCACTTTGTAAAATGACAGAGGTGACGGTAATTTTAATAACTTGTCCGGAATTTGTTTAAAATTTTAACCATAAGTCAAAAATGTCTTGCTGTGCATGACTCCTGTGATACGTCTGCAAGTCTGTATAAAATAAATGTTTGTTTTTTTTGTGGCTGCCCTTCCTTTCTCTCTGAGAGAAGGCTAATCTGAGACAGAAACACTGGCTCATTGTTGTGTAAAGTTATCGGTTTAGCTTTTAGCTGTAATGTCTGGTAAATTTTTTAGAGGTTTATCGCTTTAGCTTTATAAAGGTTAACTTTTCAGTTAGCAGATTAACAGTTACCAAAGCTAACTTTTTGGTTAGTTGTGCCCACCACTGTTTAAGACTACAATCCCCCTCTTTCACAACATAAGAAACCATATCAATCGCCGTCCATGTATTTTTTGCATAACACACCACCACCGCGTCCATCTGGTCCAACTCACACCGTCTCCACACATGGTGTGCCACTGTAAACTAGATCAAACAAATGGAACATAGTTTTCTGCTGTTTTCAAGCCATTTAATTACATCACACTGATGTTCCTCATTCAGACAACCGTGAGTGTGAAAATCGAGCAGGATGCAGTCACTGGGGGGGGGCGGACAAAAGTGTCCTCAGAATGATTAGTGAAGGTTATTTTGGTGGCGGCATCCCTGTGTTGGTGCTCTAATATGAGCTGACCACTGAGCTGTGTGCTGCCAAGCTGTTTTAACAGCGCCGATTTTCATTAGAAGGTGCTAACTGAACCTTCCCTTGCCCAGCAGACTCTGCCGGTGCTCTGTGAGATTGTTTGGGCTCCCCTGTGGTGGACACCCACACTGACATCACCCATATTAGAACACATAAATGACACTTCCCGAGTTTGCTGTATTCTACAGTTTTATTTTCTTTAATCCATGAAATAATTCCACATGTGACTTCATATTTGGAAGCTCTCGAAGTAAATTCTGCTTTCGTGAGCAAGTATATCATTCAGTCTATATACTCAAAACCTGCCATCCTGAACTCTTCAAGTAACTTCAAAATTCCCTGCCTTCATCCGTCATGTGTGATTTGACAAACATGTCTTGTGTCCAGTTCTCTCTGTCTCTTTCACACACACACACACACACACACACACACACACACACACACACACACACACACACACACACACACACACACACACACACACACACACACACACACACACACACACACACACACACACAAAATTATTTCAAGCAGTTGTTAAAGCAAGGTACTTCAAAAGTAAGTAAGTAAGTAGGCTGGCTAGTGAGCCCATTAGCATCAGCTTAGAAACACCAGCTGTGGAGGACGGCTTTCAGACTCTGGCTAGGCGGAGGAAGCCCAGTAGGGCTTGGTGCCCGGTTGTGGCACCCCGATCACACTCGCCAGTACGAACTGTGAATCGGTTCCCCCCCTTGGATTTGCCGGATGTGAATTCTCTGAGCCCACAAGTGACTTCTACTCCTGTCTCCAGGCCAAAACACCGGACTTTAGTGATAGGCGATTCTATCACCCGCAAAGTCAGGTTACAGACGCCGGCTGACATTAAATGTATTCCTGGGGCCAGAGCTCCCGACACTGCATCTCATCTTAGGGTGCTGATGCTGCAGAAGGGAAGACAGACGAAGGAACATGACATGAGATATAGTCACATAGTTATTCACGTTGGCACCAATGATATCAGGATGAAGTACTCAGAGGTCACAAAAATGGACATAGAGAGGACTTGTGACCTTGCCAGAAAGATGTGTCGGCATCGATTAATAGTCTCTGGTCCCCTCCCCTCCCGGGGTACTGATGAGGCGTTTAGCAGGCTGACATCATTAAATAGGTGGCTGGCGCAGTTTTGTAGACAGCAAGGCTTTAGCTTTATTGATAAATGGCCTTTGTTCTGGGGCCGCCGTGGCTTGCTGATGCCGGATGGCCTCCACCCTACTGGGGAAGGTGCCGCCATCTTGTCTGCAAACATAGATAGAGCTCTACTGGGAGGGTAACATTAGGAATCTACAGCAGGCCACGGAGCAGGTGATTAGAGACCCTGCAAGGCTTATGACAAATGTGGGTGTGGAATCCATTAGCTTAGTGGGGAATTTAGTGCAGAAAATCCACTATGGTCATAGTGCAGTTTATTTGCCAGGGAGGGAATTTCAACAAGTTGAGACTGTGGCCTGCTTCCGTAGTCGTGTCCATAAAAATCATAGAGGGATATGCTTTCCAAACTTAATACCCATTACTATATTGGATGATGTTGAAATTGAGGATGGCCCAGTGGTTGTTCCAGCAATAGCAAAGATTTCGTGTCTGCTATCTACAACGCACGTGGAATGTCTCAAACCTAAACCTACTTCTAGGTATCTTATATATGCTACTCTGGAACCACCCCTAAACCCAAACAGTTCACCTGTCAACCCCACTGAGGTCCTTAGACTGGGTCTCATTAACATAAGATCACTGTCCTCAAAATCATTGTTGATCAATGATCTAATTATTGATCATCACTTAGATATGATTGGGCTATGTGAAACCTGGCTTAAACCTACAGCTGTCCTCCCCTTAAATGAGGCTTGCCCACCAGCATATACATTTAGTCACATCCCTCGTGATGCGAAGCAAGGCGGGGTGTTGCTCTTATTTATAAATCTAGGTTTAGCCTATTAGCTGTTGGGGGTTACAAATATCACTCGTTTGAGCATCTGATTCTCTGCTCTGCTCAGGATATTACACATTGCCAAGGTCAGAAGAATAAAAATCAATCACATTACTTTGTCACTGTATATAGGCCTCCTGGCCCATATTCTGAATTCTTGAATTTGGTGCATTCATCTCTAACTTGTCAACTAGTGTAGATAACATTTTGATCATTGGTGACTTTAACATTCATATAAATAATCCTTCTGATCCCCTCTGCAAATCATTTATGGAAATTGTGGATGCATTAGGATTTCGGCAATGCATTCGGGATTCGACGCACATTAGTGGAAATACCCTGGATCTGGTTCTCGCATGTGGTATTGCTGTCACGAATATTGACATCATGCCTCTTACATCAGTGGCGTCTGATCACTCACTTATTAAGTTTACAGTTTCGCTGCCGTGTTTAGTGGAACAACAACCTTATATATCATTACTGTGATGCATCAACTCCTCAACTAAGACCGAACTCGAAGCTAGACTGCCTGATGTCTTAGCTTCACATTTGACAAATACCCAGTCAGTAGACAGACTTGTGGATCGTTTAAACTTAGTGCTCAAAACTACACTCGACATGATTGCACCACCTGTGTTAAAACCACGCTCCCCCCAAATCACAGTCACCTTGGTTCAATGATTATCTGCATGACCTCAAGCATAAAGCAAGAGGTCTAGAATGGAAATGGCGTCGTTCAAAATTAGAAGTATTTCACCTTGCGTGGCGTGATGCTATCTTAGACTATAAGCATGCATTATTGGCTACAAAGTGGACTTACTACTCTGATTTGATTAACAAAAACAAGCATAACTCAAAGTTCTTGTTCCACACGGTGGCGACACTTATGCATGGACAACCACCTGTAGTTCACTCTCCTTTTACAGCACAAGATTTCCTGGATTACTTTGGGAAGAAAATAGAAGACATCAGGTTAAACATATCCTGGCATGCCTTAACCCAGCCACTACACCCTGCTATTGATGTGGGCGCCACTACTGAGGTATTACCTAGATTTACAGAATTTGATAGTATCTCACTAGGCATGCTGACAAAACTCGTAATGTCAACAAAAAGCACAACCTGTTTATTTGATCCTATACCAACAAAACTGTTTAAGGACCTGTGGCCCACTCTTGGGCTGACTGTGCTGGAAATTATTAATCTTTCTTTAACTTCTGGATCTGTTCCTAAATGTTTCAAATCTGCAGTGATTAAACCATTACTTAAGAAACCTAATCTTGACCCTAGTGTATTGACAAACTATCAGCCGATATCAAATCTATCATTTTTCTCTAAAATTCTGGAAAAAGTGGTGTCACGGCAGCTCGTAGACTCTTACTGAGAATAATCTCTTTGAGCCACTGCAGTCTGCTTTTAGAAAATATCATTCCAGAGAGACGGCTCTCACTAAAGTGGTGAATGATCTTCTGCTTACAATGGATTCAGACACCACTATGGTTCTGTTGCTGTTAGATCTCAGTGCTGCATTTGATACAGTGGATCATCATATTCTACTTGATAGGCTGCAAAATCATTTTGGGATTAGTGGGAGTGCCCTTGCATGGCTGACGTCATACTTGACCAGTCGTTCTCACTGTGTTTTGTACAGTAACACTACCTCTAACCTTAGTGACATGAAATTTGGGGTTCCACAGGGGTCTGTCTTAGGCCACCTGCTTTTCTCCCTTTATATAGCACCCCTTGGGCACATATTGTGGCATTTTGGGATTACCTTTCACTGCTATGCAGATGATACTCAGTTATACATGCCGATAACTGCTGGTAATCTCATTCACATAAAATCCTTAGAAGATTGCCTTGCAGCAGTGAGAAGTTGGATGTCTAGAAACTTCCTACTTTTAAACTCTGATAAGACTGAAATTATGGTTCTTGGTCCAGTGAGACATCGGCATCAATTTGACCAGTTAACGCTCAGCCTCGGCTCGTGTGTCATACATCACACTGACAAAGTGAGGAACCTTGGGGTAATTTTTGATCCTTCGTTGTCCTTTGGCCTCCACATTAGAAATATTACTAGGACTGCTTTCTTCCACCTGCGAAATATAGCGAAGATTCGTTCCATCCTGTCTATGGCTGATGCTGAGACCCTGATCCATGCATTTATCTCTTCTAGATTGGACTACTGCAATGTTCTATTTTCTGGTTTACCGCAATCTAGCATTAGGGGTCTCCAGTTGGTTCAAAATGCTGCAGCCAGACTTTTGACATGAAGCAGAAAGTTCGACCACATTACACCCATTTTGGCATCCCTTCACTGGCTTCCTGTCCCAGTGAGACCAGATTTTAAGGTTCTGCTGCTAACCTATAAAATTATTCATGGACTGGCACCTCCCTACCTAGCTGACCTAATTAAACCTTATGTACCAGCCCGGGCTTTGCGTTCTCAGGGTGCAGGACTACTTTGTGTCCCTAAGGTGAATAAGAAGTCTGCGGGTCACAGAGCTTTCTGTTATCGTGCCCCTGTTCTGTGGAATGATCTCCCTGCGTCAATAAAACAGTTAGATTCTGTGGAGATTTTCATGTCCAGACTTAAGACGAACTTATTTTCCCTTTCATATGGCTAGCATACTGGTACAGTTTTGTTTTACGCTTTTTACTCTTTTAATTCATTTATTAGTAATTGGAGCGGGCCTCAACTTTACCTAAATTCTGGGTCTTTCAGTGAAGTTTAGGGCTAGTGGCCGGTGATCACCTTAGTACTTCTCTGTTTTTCTTGTTGTTTAATGCTGGCAAATTATACAGTATTCTTTGTCTTTCTGATGCCTGATTCTGTTTTTTCTCTCTGTTTAAGGTGCAGCTCCATCCACAGATGGGAGTTGTGTTCATGTTGGCGATCCTTCTGTCCTGTGCGCCAATAGCATTTCTTATATATTCGTCCGTGAATTGTTCTGTAATTTATGTTTTGTAGCATGGCCCAAGAGTCTGGTCTGCTTGAGGTTTCTTCCTCAGAGGGAGTTTTTCCTTACCACTGTTGCTCTGGGGTTGGTAAGGTTAAACCTTACCTGTGTGAAGCGCTTTGAAGCAACTCTGTTGTGATTTGGCGCTATATAAAGGAAATAAATTGAAATTGAAATTAAGTAAGTAAGTGTTTGTTGGATTTAGATACTTTTATTGTCATCCAGTGTTCACAAATGTGCACAGAATGATATTTCGTTGCAGTGAACTCAGGACAGGATTAAAATATCTAAAAATATATATAATACGAGCGAAGCGTCGCACAGCGGCGCAAAGCTCACTCATGGTACAGAGTCCTAAACAGGAAGTGCCAAATTTTGAATCCACAGAAAAACAGGAAATGTTCAAATGTCAAACAACTCCTGGATTGACAGATGTAATTCCATGGAATCTCAAGGGAACTCACACGGGCAAGCTCACACTCAAACAGAAAGTGGCAAATTTTCAATAACAGTGAAACAAGAAATGTCAAATGTTGAACACTTCCTGACATGGGTAGAGCTAGAGCGAAGGCCAGGGTTTCACTGGACTCCCCTGAAATCTGATTGGACACAGATGATTGGCATGTCATGGCACCACACATCTGATTGAAAGAGCTGCATTTTGAAATTAGTGAGTCACATTGACTGCTAGATTACTCCTGTCCAGTAGTTAGTGCTGTGTACCACAAAAACATCTAATCCACCTTAGTCGAAGAAGAAAAATGTTTGCCTCCGATTTAAACTGAGCACGTCGTTTGAACTATGGACTTCTAATCGCACCAAACTTATATTGGTGAGTAAACGACCATATTTTATGCCAGAAATGAGGGCCAGGTTGCTAAAAGCAGCATTTCTCCTTTAATTCGGGTTGCCTTATATACACGTTTAGGCTAACAGACAACGGCTGGTTCATGCTGTGTTGGCTTATTAGTGCAGCAGATAACTGAAATAATCCTTCAAATGGTGATACAAGCATCATATTCAGCACAAATACAGCTTAGACACTACACTTTTAAAAACGACTGGCCACTTGAATTTTCAATAGGCGGCCAGGTAGGGGTCAATTGAAGAATAGTACAGGCATCAAAATTTAAAAATGCTCCAATCAAATTAAAAACTACATCACATTACTTGTCTGATTATAAAAATTCCAAAAAGGTAGAGTTTGGACAATCTGTGACTGAATGTTATGGAGTTTGGGAGTAAAAACGGCAAAAATGGTGACAAAGGTCAGTTTCAGTTTGTACAGGGGTCAAAAGGTAAAGAGTTGCTCTAATTTTGGTAAAAAGTGATGCAAATTATTGGTTGAGTTAATAGGATTAATAAATGAATAGTTTGTCAGCTGAAAAGCAAAAAAGAAAACAAAAATGCTTAAAAAGGTGGGGGTAAACTGAAAGGTTTTAGTCATGCACATGCTCCCAAGAACAATTTTACTGAAAAAAGTCTGAAGGACCTAAAGGACATGGTTAGATGGTGAGGAGCTTTTCCAGGCATGTGAGAGACAAAGAAAGAAAACTGCTTAAAAAGGCGGAGGGTCTGCGGGGGCTGCCTTGCTAATACCATGCTAATGCTCCCCTGAAGCATTTACTCAAAACAAAGTCTGCACGACCTAAATGACATGGTGAGATGCTGATGAGCTTCACTCGTTCATGTCCACGACTTATGCATATTATGATATACAAGAGTTTAAAAGAATGCTGTAAGGTGCGATAGTAAAGTAACCTGTGGAATTGACAGTAGTGCAAAAAAAAAAAAAAAATTTAAGTAATTACAAGGTAGGCACAAGAAGTGTTCTGCAGTCTTATGGTCTGAGGGGAAAAGGCTATTGAAGAACGTGGTGGTCCTCACTGAACACTGCAGAACCTCTTTCCAGAGGTGAGCAGAGAAAACAGTCCATGACAGGGTGTGAGGAGTCACTGATCATACTCCTGGCTCCGTGCAGTGTTTAGGTGCGATGTCCTGAATGGAGGGAAGAGAAACCTCAGTGATGTTCTCTGCTGTCCTCACCACTCTTCTCACTTTCTTCCAGTCAGAGTCACTGCAGCCTCCTTACCACACAGACATGCATTTGGTCAGAATGCTCTTCGTGGTGCTTCTGCAGACTGTGGTGAGGACAGACGGGGGCGGGTGGGCTCTCCTCATCCTGGACAGGAAGTACAGATGCTGCTGTGCCCTCTTGACCAGTGACGCAGTGTTTACAGACCAGGTGGTGTCCTCTTCCACAGCCGCATTGTTGATGAGAAGTGGAGCATGAAGTCGTCAATGATCTCTTTGGTTTTTCTGTGTAGGCTCTCAGTTGTCCAGGCGGTTTCCATAGTAGAGAAGCTTGAATCTTCGACTGGACTGGGTTGCTTGACGTGAGGACATTTCGCTTCAAATCGCAGAAGCTTCCTCAGCTAAAATTCTTGCTCTGGAAGTCTGACTTCTGTCTGACTCTTGTAGAGAAGAATAAAACAGAAGCCAACAAAAGCTGGAGTTTTAAACCTAACCAGACCCCTCCTACTGAGAGGCAGACTGCTATAGGCTAGTGATGCTCCCTTGATGACGTGAATGACTCATTACTATGAACAAAAGACTGAAACTCCTTTGACCTGAGTACCCCATTGTAAACAGGGGGTAAAGTGTGTCTCAGACCCCCTCCCCGATTAAGGCTGGGTTTCAAACGTTTCACAAAGAATGCCTCCTTGACCCCTCTCTCAAACCATTTCTTCTCTCTGGCTAATATTTTAACTTCCTTGTCCTCAAACGTGTGGTTAGTGTCTTTAAGGTGGAGGTGAACCGCAGACTGAGGTCCACTGGTGCCCTCTCTGCGGTGCTGGTATAGCCTTTTGTGTAAAGGTTGCTTCGTTTCACCTATGTAGTGTTTGCTACAGTTTTCCTGACATCTGATAGAATACACTACATTGCTCTGTTTGTAACTAGGGATCATGTCCTTAGGGTGAACTAATTTCTGTCTCAAGGTGCCCTCACAGTATGTGGGTACCCACAATGGTCCCTGGACAAAGTGCAGAAGTCCCAGAGAACAAAGAGACCAGATAGACAGGAGATGGAGACAAGAAGAAGAGGAGTGTCTCTCCCTTATTTAGCAGGAGTAGGGGAAAAACTACAGAGGATCTTCAGACAGCACAAAATCCCAGTTTACTTTAAACCGGTTAACACCTTGAGACAGAAATTAGTTCACCCTAAGGACATGATCCCTAGTTACAAACAGAGCAATGTAGTGTATTCTATCAGATGTCAGGAAAACTGTAACGAACACTACATAGGTAAAACGAAGCAACCTTTACACAAAAGGCTATACCAGCACCGCAGAGAGGGCACCAGTGGACCTCAGTCTGCGGTTCACCTCCACCTTAAAGACACTAACCACACGTTTGAGGACAAGGAAGTTAAAATATTAGCCAGAGAGAAGAAATGGTTTGAGAGAGGGTCCAGCTGAGACTCCTGGCAAAAGTCAAACCCTTTCTAAACCAAAAGGACCTTGAAAAGGCTATGCATGCTTTTATCAGCTCCCGGATTGACTATTGCAATGCACTTTATGTTGGTATCACTCAAGGCTCTCTAAACCGACTCCAACTGGTCCAGAATGCTGCTGCTCGTCTGTTGACCAACACCAGGAAGCACAGCCACATCACTCCTGTACTTTACTCCCTGCACTGGCTTCCAGTCCATTTTAGAGTTCATTTTAAACTGTTAATGTTTGCTTTTAAAGCTGTAAATGGCATTGTACCTTCTTATTTATGTGACCTGTTAAAAACACACAACCCTGTCAGAGCACTTCGGTCTGCTGACCAAAACTTTCTGGAGGTTCCCAGGTCCAGGTCCAAACAATGGGGTGACCGTTCTTTTGCAGTAGCAGGTGCTAAGTTGTGGAATGCATGACCTCCTGAACTGAGGTCCATTAATAGCTTGCCTCTGTTTAAAGCTAAGTTAAAAACATACTTGTTCAGCTTTTTGCACATAATTGTTTTGACACTTTTTTGTCTATTTTTATTCTATTTTGGATGCTCTTATTGTATTTTATTGTGTTTTTCGTACTGTTCTTTTTATTTTATCTCTAGCTGGTGCTATTGGAAAGCACTTTGGTTCAGTGAAAACTGTTGTAAAGTGCTATAGAAATAAAACTTGATTGATTGAGAGGGGTCAAGGAGGCATTCTTTGTGAAACGTTTGGAACCCAGACTTAACCGGGGAGGGGGTCTGAGACACACTTTACCCCCTGTTTACAATGGGGTACTCAGGTCAAAGGAGTTTCAGTCTTTTGTTCATGGTAATGAGTCATTCACGTCATCAAGGGAGCCATCAGAAAGGCATCCATCCCATCATTAGAGGGACAGCTGTCCTGCCATTAGGTGTGCTAACTAGAGCACAATAGTTGCTAATTAGAGCTATTGTTTAGTCACTAGCCTATAGCAGTCTGCCTCTCAGTAGGAGGGGTCTGGTTAGGTTTAAAACTCCAGCTTTGGTTGGCTTCTGTTTTATTCTTCTCTACAAGAGTCAGACAGAAGTCAGACTTCCAGAGCAAGAGTTTTAGCTGAGGAAGCTTCTGCGATTTGAAGCGAAACGTCCTCGCGTCAAGCAACCCAGTCCAGTCGAAGATTCAAGCTTCTTT